>NC_091145.1:12287101-12601403 GCF_041381155.1 Argopecten irradians | reverse complement strand
GGTATTGGGCCTGTGACATGCTTGGATGAAGAGCTACCAAGTTTGTTCAAATCATTGACCTTGACATTCATCCAAGGTCACAGGGGTCAGGCTTAAATCTTAAAATAACTTTTTGTGAATAACTAAGAGTCCTAGAGACCTGATATTGGGCCTGTGACATGCTAGGATGAAGGGCTACCATATTTGTCTAAAAAAAAGACCTTGATCTTCATTCAAGGTCACAGGGGTCAAAATGGCTAAAATCTTTAAATGACTATGTTGTATTGTACCAATAGTCAGATGACCGTTAAGGCCCATGGGCCTCTTGTTTGTAGAAGTAAATATTTTATAGCAAAGGGGCACAGCTTTAAAATAAAGTGTAGTTATATTGTTCTAATTGAGATTATGCAGATCTACGCTGTATAAGTATTCAACTTTGTTGAAATCTCTCTGGTAGCTTATAGGAGGTCTGAAGTGGTCAGTTGACTGTTATGTCTACAGATGCATGGATTGACAGATAGTCAACTACTCCAACAATGTTAGAGGTATAGCACGACGAGACACTTTTGGAACATTACGTCGTGTCTAACCTCTAACTTCTGATAGGCCATTTACCCAGTGCTGAGGGTAACATTTTCAAAGTTTGGATTGTGACAATATAAAACGTTTAAATCATATTTAAATCATTATCAATGTCAAATACCTTCCTCTTTTTCATGAATCAACAAGTATTTTGACAAAAGCCGTAAAATCCATCTAAAACAAATATTTACATGTCCTAACGTAAAATTTCATGACCCAAACAAAACTTTATGATGAAAGCGATCCGGCCGGTAAATAGAAAAAACGAAATTGCGAAGTCCCCAAAACGCTTGATCTGCCTTTACTTTTACTTGCATTCTGCCCGCTTGAATTCAGGTTCCGTTTTTTGTAGTAACCAGCCGCCATATTTAAAACTGGGTCAAAATGTTACGGAAGGGATTCATCATATTTAATCCACTAAAATACTATTTTATGAGGCCTCAAGTTATGGTTTTCCTAGATAAATGGGATAATTAATACCTAAACTGTAAGTACACATCAATGTTATCACTGTTAGAGCAAGAAATATTTTTATTATTGCACTTTTCCTTCCGCTTTCATCTGACGTCGGAAGCTGCATCAAAGAAATATGTCTTTGGAAATGAGAGTCGACAGCAAAATAATGTCCGATAACAAACGGCTGACCAGTCGACTCTCATGTTATGGGAGTAATAGTCAACCTGAATCCAGTATAACCCATAGCTTTGTTGTGTGATGGGTGGGTGGGGGTTGGTGGGTGGGGGTTGGTGGTGGGAGGGGGTATAATTAAGCTAAATCTGTCACAACAGGGCATGCTGAGGATGGAAAATATCAAGTCACCTATGTTTTTAAAAATTCAAGCCACCAATTGCAAAAAATTTACGTGAAAGCAGATCAAGTTTGTTTTACAGACAGCCAATGTTAGGGATTTGTTAAGATGCAGGAATGAAATATTGTACCCCATATTGGAGAGATTTCCAGCCGCCAATTCCTGTGAAATGTCTCATAGGTTCACCTCCATGGAGACGCCCCGCGATTTTCCTCTCAACAAACACAGTATGACCTTCATTCAACCTTCAAAAGTGAAACATGAAGTGATAAAAATAATAGATTTAAAAAGTATAGAAATTAAAGTTTAGTTCAAGAAAAGTAGTGAGACACTATAGTTCTATGAATCAAAGATTAGGAACCTACTTTCCAATTCACCACATCAGATCTATAAGACTTATGTAATAAAATCTATATTAAATACCAGAAGTGTTCGAAGTTTGAATTGGTCACCAAGTTTCCAGTCCAGCTGTGAGCGATCTCATGAGCGACAACGTTGGCCAGGGACTTGTCACCTGCCTGGTAAAATAATTTAGTGTAATGAAAAAAGATGTTCTAAATTAAAGAATGTGTGAATGTAAATCCAATTATACATGATTTTGATAAGAAAAGAAAGATCGAAAATTAATATATAAATAAACATAATTGTAAATACAACTAGAGTGCTACGTGTATATTTATTTTGTAAATAATCATTCATGAAATATAATTTGAATAATGCTTAATGTTGAAGTTTCATTCAACTAATGAGCAACCAATCATGTTTCAAAAATGCATATTACTAATAGATATACTTAACTTGTGTGTAAATAGTTATTGCTGTATATGTACATAAAAACCCCTTTAACAAGATAAATAATGATACATGTATTCATAAATACAAAGTGTAGTTACCAGAAGAGTTGGGGTCACAAAGGTCAAACAGGGGTTTTCCATGCCCCCGTAAGGGAAGGAGGGGGGTAACACCAATAGATCATACTGCCCCCAAACATACGGCCCCATCAAAGCTTCTGCTGATATCAGCATGTGCTCAGTCTGGAAAGAAATTAAAATATTTTTCTCCGTTGTCATTTGTATAACTTCAAAGATCACATTACCGTAGTGAAAGTGACTCCACCTTAAGGATGGAGAAAGCTTTTAAAGATATCAATTATTTCAAATTAAATCACATTTGTTTTGTGTCCACATGAAAACTAAATACCTTCTGTTTTTTAATTGTATAGTATTTCTTAATGATGATAATTTTTCTTACTACCTTTAAAAGTTATTGAACTATTTAGTATCAGAATCAATTATTACATGTGCATGACATATACACATATTGTATACCTCTTCAAACTCGAAGGCTGCCATGTCCACCATCTCTTTCTCGGACCAGACTTTGGACCTGGGGCCTATGTCTCTACAGTAAACAAATACAGTGTTCTTGATACTAATACATTTTAACCATACAGTGAAATCGGCCTGAACGACCACCTCAGTATAAAGATCAACTGTTTATTAAGGTCATTTTCTCAGGGACCCGAAAAGCAATTTAGAACCCAATTTGTATCAATGTTTCACTACATGTTTTAAAATATTTCCCATTATCCAATCATTTTTTAGGTAAATTTTCATGCCTTTTATTATATAGTCAAAATGTATATACAATCTAGACCCTGATTTTACCTGGTAAACACAAAATAATCAGCTATAACACTCTGCAACATTAAGCACTAGTTCAATGCCCATGCATGACTATAATTGACAATGACTGTAACTTCACAGCCGGACAAGTGCCAATCATAATGAACTAGGCCCATTGAACCAGTGGCTCCCCATTTGATCATATCGTTTAATGCTTAAAGAGAGGTGATCAATTGCATTTTCAACACATTTTGAGTGCATTCTTTATGCGATTATTTCAGTCTGGATGCATCATTTCGTGAGAATTTGTGTTCACAAAAGCATCCAACTGTAATTTTGGTAAAAAATATTGTAAACTGATTATGATTGAATTTGAAGTACTGAAGCAAAACGGCTGTATATTAAATTTTGACTAAATAGTCAGACTAGTAAAATTTTGGGGTTTACTAGCCAAATGACTAGCAGTGAAAAAATTAGTGTCACAGCTAGACTGCTATGAAGTGGTTTACCTGCTCTCGATATCCCCACTGACAATGGCAATGAGGTAACTGGCAATTGGAACTTTCTGCTCAAATTTGTGGATCAGTTTAGAACTGTCAGTAGGATGTGGATCGGACCCAAGTCGTAGTGCACTCATCAACACAGTTACCTCCCTTGGAGCTGATATCTATATTTTTAACAGGCAAAAAATTAAAAATGAGATTTAATACACATCATTGAATAAATATGATACATGACATTTTATATCATTATTACCAATCACAATATTGTCATGAATTTAAAAGAAAAGGCTAAGCTTTTCTTAAAAGATCTATTAACATTTCAATTAAAAAAATAATAATGAAAATATCTGTAGCTATAATCCGGTTGTGTGGTAAATAATCCAGAAGTTAATTTCAAACAGGTGTTCAAAGATTTGGAGAGTTTAGAGTAACATGCAATTGCTAATATGAAGCAAAAGAAAAAACTTGAAGGACATTGTTATCTAGAGTTACTTCCCTTGGTTTCACACCAGAGAATATTAAACACAATTTGTTTTCGTTTAATTCAATAATATAACTTCAGACCGTTTGATTTATATCTCTTCTGTTTCTGGCAGCTGCTTCATTTATGAGCTGGAAGATATTCTGAAAAGACTTTCTTACAAGACAGCAAATGGAGTTGGCCTCATCATTACCGAGCGAATGAACAAAGGGAAATAACTCTGATATATTAGAATTTGATGGATTTTTGTATTAACTACATATAAATCTATTATGGAGAAAACTTACCTTAGCACTGTATGCACATTTGACAGCAGGGGTATCTTGGCATGGAATCATACTCCGACAGTGGATAGCCTGTAAAATATTACAAAATTAAACCAAAAGTAATAAAGCTAAACATGTATAGCATTTATAGTGTTACATCTAAACAGTACCTTCTAATAAAAAACAGCTATTCCAAGTGATCTAGGATTAATTGGTCCTTCAACCATTCATATTTCTAAATGTAACCACCTTTCCAAAAATGGGATTTATTTAATTCTACTAATTTATTTTTACTTTTTATCTTTTAAATTGTTGAAAATTTATTAAAAATTATCCCTTTCTACAAAATTCATCTAAGCTATAAAACATAAGCCAAATGGTACATTAAGTTTGAATGATATAAGTTGGCCTGAAGTTACACCACATACCTGGCACTGACTGAAGAGATATGGCTGACGTTTTCCTGCTGTCTGTTCCTTACGAAGCCACTGTAGGGCTGAACACTGTGGCGAGGTTTCATACTCCACAGACACCACACAACTACAAAATGGAGACAGAGTCATGTGATCTTTTACTGGTGAAGGAAAGCTGGCATGTCTGCATACCCCACATGGGATTCAAACTCGTGTGCCATATGTCAGGACAATTTAGCCACTTAGCTGGCGCACCACGGCACCTACATGTAGCTACTGCAGCATAAAAGTAACTAATCCTTACTTGTTACAACAAAATATTACTGTGCTCTGTTGGTTCTAAAACTCTATCCTTTGAACATTACATTTAATATCACCAAGCTTTATTTTATAATGAAGTATCAAATTAACTCTTGCTACCTAAAAACTTGAATTCTTTATCTATAGACAGTTCATTAACCATATCTTGTATATTTCTGTCTTAAAAGTGCACCAGTTCTGCAACTTACCTCCTTTCAGCAGTGCTAGGTAATCTAACGTCCAATTTGGAACCAAAATTTGAATCATGTTCACCCAGAGTGAAGGATAATTCCTGTCCATTTGCTTGGTCAGTCACTTTCTTGACGGTAACCTCTCGAGTGTCAAGCAACTGAAATATGATAAGGTGCTGTATTTCAAAGTGTTTATTCATTATGATTAAGTCTCATTAAGATAGGATGAATATAAGTTTGTATTAATCAAGAACCACTTTAGCGTGCTAGTTAGATTATCTCCCTTGATTTTTAAATTTTTTTTTTATGAAATCATCATTATTGAATATTCTAGTGACAGCCAAACTTAATCCACACGTAATTGAAAAGTCAAAACATCTTACCTATCTTATCTTTGTGCGTTTGATATGTAAAATCACTCACCACATGGTCTATGCCCTCTTTTTTCTTCTTCAGAGTCAGATGAACTTGTCCCTTTAAGGTTGAAGTTTTAAAGTCAACATCCAGATCCAAGTCTATTTGTGTCACAACACATTCGTCCGGCCTTGAGTAGGAGCATGGGTCAGTGGGACTCAGACCTTGTGGCTAAAATCATTGATAATAAATGCTGTTACATATCTGTATCAACACAACAACAGAAGTCATATACATATAATATTGCATCTGATTATGTGACCTTTAGGTAAAATTATAAGGTACTGTACATTTCTGTATGTCCCGATGAATTATGGCGATCTCGTACCCATTCAAACTCGTACCCAAACAAACACGTACCCACATTTGGCGAACTCGTACCCAAGCATGGCAAACCCGTACCCAAGTTTGACGAACCCGTACCCATGGAATTTGGCGAACTCGTACCCATCATAAAAGTTAAACTTCATGTATTCATATTTATCTGTGATTTATATAAAACTTTATATATATTGTGTTCGATCAGATGTTTCTAGTCAGTGATCATAAAACGGTACGCAAGAGATTTCATTCAAGATTTATTCATTTTTAATTAGTAATTTTACATTTTTCCCCTCTTGCGTATTTTCCCGTAGCTTATTATATTTAAAATGATTACGAAGTAAAAACCAATTGATGTCAAATTTTGTTACAATGCATATAAAAAATAAATAAAAGAGCAATATTTCACAAACATATTTGAAGATTATTTGGACCATTCTCTCAATAGATCTATATCAAAGATTTCCTTCCCGCATTTTGCCCCAGCCTTCTCTGCATCTAGTTTTTCTAAAATACTAGGGAATTCTTAGCTATCACAGTTCGTATATAGGCACGTTTAAAATAAATAAATGCAATATAGACACACATATATAATGTGCAAAATTGGTTGCGTGACGGTAAAGAATTCCATTGTAAATGACGTATGACGGTATAATGTCCCAGTAAGATGTGTTCTCAAATTCTGTTAATAACATTTTACTTAAATGTTTAATAAAAAAAACATACGTAGCTCTGAACGACGGACGGAAGATTTCTGACAGATGCATGGTCGTCGTCCTGCCGGGTATTCGTTCTACTGTATATAATCTACAAGTAAGTTACGTTAGAAAATGTATGCTCATATAAAATATCTAAATATGTCGTTCTCATGGTTTGTTGTTCAATTCCGAAAAAAAAAGTCAAAACAAGTGATTTCTAGAATGATTTCCGATTAAATACTGAAAAATACAGATTATTGAAATATTCTACACCCGCTCTTGGGAATTTCGAGGACGCGTCTACAGTCAAACAAAAATTGAACACAATCGATTTCATATGAACGTGCACGAAAGAGGAATTGCGTTGGTACCAAACCTAAGAAAGGTGTGGTGGCATTTCTTGAGGAAGATTGTAACAGTAAGATGATACCATCACCAGAAATAAACTGAAATTTTCTTTGAACAAATTGTATTCCTTTTGAGAGAATGGCACATTTAGAGAAAATTACAATATTGAAATAGAAAATTTGTCAATGCATGAAAAACATCGTAATATATAGCTCAGTATAGCCTAAATTGTGTTTTTAACTATTCGTTCCGATGTTACAAGATGGTATAAAGTGTATTCTGCTACTGTACATATCAATACAAAACCAAATAATGACACACAACATCGCAATAATTGGATGCAGATGGCATAAGGAATAAAATTGAAAATGATTTCAACTTCTAAGAACATTTAATGAATAACTTTCTCCAATTATTCTATGAATAACAACGGAAAATTTCTTTTTCGTACAGTATTTAGCTTTTCAGACATCGGGCCGTCAGTACTTGGTAGTAGCACAGGGGGCCAACTCAATGAAAATGGATGTTGTCATTCTTTTTTGTATTTGGTGGATGGACTGATGAGTATATATGACAGTCATGTGATTTTTTTCAAAAAATACGAGATTTGAAAAATTATTAAAAAATCGGGATATTTACTATAAAACAGAGAAAGGGACGACAGTCGCCATATTGGATTTTTTACCCCCACCTCGATTAAAGTTAATTTTTTCACAATAGTATACCTTTTTTCCTAGAGTCATAGTCACGCATCAGTCCTCCGATAATCCATAATCACACACATACCATGCAAAAGCATATAAACGATGTCTATAGAGTCGAACGCAATATTTTAATCCAAAATTACCGGCGCTTTCTGACTTGTGACATCGAAAGCAACGTCCTAGTGAAGAGAGATTAGAGTGACTTCCCCTACAGTGTAATTCAATGGGTTTAGTCAGAGGTATTCCGATACGTTTTAATATTCAAATTTTCCGCGAAAACAAACGTATCGGAATATCTCTGATTAAACGATTGAATTACACTAAATTAAAAAAAAACACAACGAAACTTGATGGGTAGGGTTGCCATCATGGGTACGAAATATTTTGGGTACGACTTCGTCAATTTTGGGTACGGGTGGGTACGAGTTGGAATGGGTACGGGTTAACTATACCCCGTCCCGATTATACACCACTGCTTTTTTCCCCTGGAAATTTAGAGTGTGGCCTATAATCCAGTGTGACTTAAAGTTATATGTGGAGAAAAATTAAAATTGTAGGGCGGTTTGAAAAAAGTCTTGATTCACATGACATGTGAAAGTTGTAGTTATATTTATCGCCAGTTTAACATAATCTTACAATGAAATAATTTTGAGGAAAATGTTAAAAAGAATCATATGCATTGGAAATAAATAAAGATGAATATAATTACAGGTACATATATGTGGTCATATACAAGATGATCAAGTTTATACTGTCTCTATCATAAAATTCATCAAAGCAGTTGAGTGGTGAGTTGACACTAGACTTTTAGCAGATTTAGAAGTCAAATCGCCATTTCTTAGAACTCTGAAGATGCAAAACCAATGACCAATGGACATGTGCTGTAATTAAACCTATGGTACAAATCTATTATCTTTTAGAGTCAAAAACACAATCCCAGGGTCTATCGTATATGTGTGCTACTTTTATGACCAACAACTGTTAAAGCAAGATATAAAAATAAGATGAAAATAGATATGAATCAAAATGTATTTTGACGACCCCTGCATGCCTAACAAAATATATGGTTACTTAGGGTGGCACATGATTTGCTTTACACACCAAAGAACCCCCATCGAAAGAATGACCAGTGAAAAGAAATCCTTTGATTTGTGGCGATGGATAAAAACAAACTGTCAGTTAACTTAGTTTAGAAAGTGTCTTTAACAAATATTAAATACTTCTTAGAGTTAATAAAATGCTAGGCAATATATATGGAACTGATATACATTGTATGCTGTCCCCATATCCTTTATAAGCATAGAAAATCAAAAGGACACCATGCACTTTTTTTGGATCTCCATTTCAATTACATTAGGAGACGATCCCATTTTATTTTTAGAGGACCTCATTTATGGAACAAGCCAGCACAAACCTTGATGTAATAATGTTATTTTTTGCAGATTTATTTTTGAACATTTGCTATATGGTTGACTGATCGTTGATTGACGGGCCTTTCGTTGTAATGTAACAATATGAAATGCATATACCATTACATGTATGTACATGCATCCAACAGGTGTCCATATTATTATTATTATTTAGTCATGATGAGGTGTCCTGTTTAGTTTCACTTTGTATGTTGTAACGAAAACAGCTTTATTGATCCTTAAAAACATACGTTTTAATTGTTTAATTTATTATCGTATACACTATGCAGATGATCTTTATCACCCCGTGACATTTTGATTTACTTGATGAATATGATTTTTGTTTGAAAAAATTGAAAGCGAAAGTAGAACATAAAAGTGACAGTACCTTCTCCGACTCCGCTGCCATTTTTTGGGCGCTTACTGGAGAATATTTCAAGCAATTTCTGAAACGTTCCTTCTCGTCCACTGGACAATGCAATAAAACACGTTTAACAATCCTCAGTTGCCTTGTAATCAAACCACAAACCGGCTTCACATGTAGCACTTCACGCGTGTATCAAACCGGAAGTGTACACATATGTGAAAGGTTGACTTCCGTTACGCAAAAAGGTCACGTGATCTTATATGCCACCACAGGTAAAAGTATTGAGCGACGTTCGGAGTGTGTTGGGACATTTTTACCGGATTTCTTTTATTAATCAGAATGACGTGATTTTAAAGTAGGTGAGTAGTTCGTAAAATGTATTGATCTTGACTTCAATATGTAACACGTCTTATTTTAAACAAGTTAAAGTTCTTTAAAACTACTGTCCAGTTGGTTGTTTACAAAAACCATGGTAACTATGACTCCTATTTCAGCAGTATAATTACAGGTGTTTCTGTAAATATGTATTGGCGACGATAGAAATTGATTTACTTCATGCATATGTCAGGCGAAAAGTGTTAAAGTACTTTAACGTACTTGAAAGTGAGTGTTTTATGGCGCAAAAGTTTTATTTCTAAAATTTAGGCCAAGAGAAAGGTTGTTAAAATTGTAGTGGACCAGGTATAAAAGTACAACATATGTATGTATACACTACCAGTACCGTCATATAGATTGGACAGCCACACTGACAGGCTACAGTATGCTGGAAAATACAGTTATACATCTATATACATGTATGTAAATGACTGCCTTTATGCAGAGCCAATTAAGCATTAATTAACAAGCATCAAGCTGCATACATTGTATATATTAATAATTTAATTAGTATATTAGTAATAAGTTTTAAGTAATATATATATATATATATAGGCCTATATAAAGAAAACAAAAGAAATATCAATATATGCATGTATATGTTGAAATTGTCTGAATATCTTTTATGGATCAACTTTAAATTAATTTAATAATTGCATGGTTTAATTTTTCTAGCCGAAACCAATGATATTAAAAATGAATGAATGGTGTCATTTTTTTTCTATTGATTATTTCAAAATTGATGATTATTATTAGAGTCAATCACTCATTAAAATTAAAATATTCAGATTGATGATAATCATGACAATCAATCACTTATTATATAGAATCAAATAGTTTTTACATTTAGAATTAGCTATATCTATTAAGAGATTGTCTTTTTATTAAAGCAACTAGCGGAGTGATCTTGTTTTCAGACAAATTAAGCAATCAATATTTATATTCTGAGGTGATATGGAGAGGCTGAAGTCATGTCTGAATCTGTTTGATTTATATAAACTGACGGATGACGGATGGTATTAGATTTCTTTAATAATCATTACTAACACTATTACAATGAACATCAGGGACAATTCATTTGTTCAAATTTAAGGTACTGTACATTATATAATGACACTTCAAACAATTAAATATTAAGGTAGTTCTGTTGAAACTAACTAACTTTTACTAATTTTATACTATTGATATTATTTTCCAACTGGCCCATTCGAAGGCATATATATATTCAGACTTTTTTTTTACTGAAAATAAGATTTAATTAATTGATGTTTCCTACCTGATAGCATTAATTACTGACTAAACCAAGCTAAAGTTATGTGTCATATTATGTAACCCTTACTATAGATCCACATGTTAGTAATATATATAGCTAATGCTACAAGTAAAGATAAGGTCAATATCTATTGGCAATTACCCCACAATAACATACATGGACATGCAGTTTGGATGACTCTCATATAGTTTTGATATGCAGGTGTGTAAAATTTTAACTGTTGCCTTATTTTCCAAATAATATCTAAACAGTTATCATTTCTATTTATGTAATAACCATGCTTTCTATTAATGATATACCTATATCTTTTGTGCACAGTGCATGAAACATGACTTGATCAATTTTTAATTTAAAAAAAAATCCAATGTAATTCGTTTCTCTAGTGATGTATTTTTCATTGCAATGAATTTTTTTCAAGTCATTGATACTGTATGTTTGGTGTTTTGCAAGATCATGTGTATAATTCTGCTCATGTTTAAAAAGCATTTTTTGAACAGTTTGCATGGCTTTGATTATGCTAAAAATATTCTTTGTGATGCTTTAATTATAACTTGTATATAGAAAGATTGTATTTTCTAGAAAATTTATTGATCAGATTGTTCAGTCTCTATCAATAAGAGCAGTCATTCTTGATCAAGGTTAAATAGGAACTCCTAAGGCTGTTGCCACATACCATTGGTACATCTATAGACTCAGACAGGTAAACTAGCAGTGATAAGCGTGATAAAAAGACGATTCTTTTATATATGTAATAGATGTTTGTCAAGGTCACAATACATTTATATAAATACTTTTGTATAGATCAAGAATTTATTCGGAAATTATTTCTTTTGGGCTGAATCCTTATTTAAAATAATTCATAGAATACCATTCGTACAGCCATTAGGAACCAAGAGTTAATGTATTCTGGTGACTTCAAAAAATAATTCATAGAATACCATTTATGCAGCCATTAGGGGCCAGAAAAAGTTATAGCTTCGTGTATTCTGGTGAATTCAATTAATGAAACTATACCTTTACTGATCAGTAATCTTTATTTGCATATTACAGAGTTATCTCCCCTTCTGGGTAGGTATTGATTGTGACGTCATGTGTTTGCAAGTGTAGCGTCATACTTTTAAGAGAAAACGGTGGGAATTGCCCTGACAAAATAATTACGTAACAATCTATATACCTACCCGCAAGGGAGCTAACTCTGTAACATACAAAGACGGAATATTCTGGTGGCCAACATTCCATCCTTCAAATAGTATAATTAAACAACCATGTTGGTCTAGAATGTCTTATGGTGACCTTTTATCATTAACAAAGTTTAAGCAACCTTGCTACAGGTCTAGACTGCCTATTTTGGTGACCTACATTTGTAGCTGTTTCATCTTCAGCGATCTATTCTACAAATGACCTTCATTGGACTATAGACTGTGCGCTAATGACTTTTCATACTTAAAGCATTGTAATGTCTTTCTTTAGTGAATACTAAAATCAAGTACATTTGTATTAAGTCAGTATCTATTTTTTTTTCTTTTTCAGATATCCATCATATACAACATATTCCACAGGATGGCGTTTGTGTTTTTGCGGCAACATCAAAATAGCGGGGGAACAGCAAATATTCATTAGTATGAACAATGACGACCAAAGGCTGTTTGCCATAGTGTTCAACAGATCTGAGTGTGATAGCTTTGCTAGATGAAATGAAGATGTGTTTACCCGTATATATCTGTGAAAAAATAAATTCCAGTGGAAAGTGTTGGTAAAATTATCGTAAAGGAATATACATCTACAAGTGGCAATGGGAAATATATGTCGCAAAAAGGAATCGGATCCAGATTCGGCATGGAAACGGCAAAACGAAGAACAGGAGCACAATCCTATGTACAAATATGTCAACTTTGTAAACGGAGGAAAACTCCTCGATGCTTACAATACTGGAGGTACTGCGGCCGTAGAGAACTTCGCCAAAACAGAATTACCACCCTTCCTGTTCAATGATGGTGACGGTGCTTTTATTAGCAAATTAGATAATATAAAATGGCAGCACAGAATTATGGCAAGACAAACGGTAAGTAGGGGATTATAAGAAATTGTTGTTCACATGAGATTATACTACAGAGTCTGAGAATAAAGATTCTATCTTTTTAAACCTTGGCAATTGCAAAATTAAAAACTTTTTGCCAAGCTTAATAATTGTCATATCATTTAAAATGAACACAGGATGAAATTAGATGAATTTCTAGCCAATGAAAAATTCTCCTGGTTATATTAATTTCACTAGGACCTGATATTCAAAAATGATTTATACACATGGAGAAGATTGAGTCATTTGATATCAGGCGGATTATGTAATAATAGTAATTGCCTTTGATTGAGAATGAGACCATTAGATTGGTTTTGCAGACTGGAGTGCATGCTTATTGTACTAGTGTGGATCGACAAATTCAAATGAATCTCTGCTCTCAAAAGTATATTATGATCATAATATACTTTTTAGAGCAAAGATTCATTTGAATTTGTAGTTAACACTAGTACTATAAGCATGCACTCCAGTCTGCAATAAAGTTTATCATTCTTTATTAATTAGTATAAGTTTTATTACATTTTCTGAAATCTACATGTTGTACGTTTGTTGAGAATGCAATCAGCAGTAATTAATCGTACTTGTTTCACACTATTTTACTCATGCACATAACTTAATAAAATGTGCTGTCAGACTTGTCTATACATTATAAAGGCCACCTAAGGGACGAAATGTCTTCATAGTAATTGAGTGTCTTAAAGCGATCTTTTATCAATAGGTCAAATTTTTGTTGAAAACAACCATTTGTTCAATTAGCCTTTAATAAGTATATAATTTAACAGTGTGCAAAATTCAAGGTAGACCAATAGACATGACTAAATATATGTATTATCTTATTTGTAACCCATTCTGCATTGATTATAAAATGTGTTAAATTCATTTGTCTCTGGTATTGATAATTCTGTCATAGCTATAGTTATAGAACTTGATGACATTCGTGAACCATGAGATTGATAGTCATTAAACTTAAACTACATGTACAATATTGTTCAATACATTAAAACCTTTGGTTATAAGATACAAACTGAATCAGAAAATTCTATAGACACCCTCTGTAATGTAAGAAGTTTGTTCTGCTATCATACAGATGTGCTGGCTGGTTTAAGGCAGGTTTTGAATAACTGTGCAGTATTTAGTACCCAGGGTGCATATTAATACTTGTAACAAAGGCTGCACTTCTTAATGAACCAAAATGTAAGTTGTGAACGAAAAAATCACCCATATCAGGGCTTTTTTTCCAGCATGATTTGGGGCCGAAAATCGGCCCCGTTCCCAATGGCAAAGCTCCTAAATTTTTCCCAATTCAACCCTAAAATTTCCAAAAATCAAAGTTTCTTGAAAACTATCCAAAAATATTGCATGAACTTAGTTGGTTAAGGCTTTAAATATTTGTGAATTGGCTTCAAAAAAGTATTTAAACTACAGTGGAAATAAAAAATCTGAATTGTTATGCTTTATTTCATATTTTATAATTTTTCCCAAATCTTGGTTTTTGCGCTCCATTTTCCAAAATTCAAAGCCACAGGCCCTATTCCCAAAGCAGTGAGAAAAAACCCTGCATATTTTAAATCTTTCTGTACTCATGGTACATTAATCTGTTATAGTAAACATTGCATTTGTCTTTTGTCCTGTGAGACGCATTATTATGTCGTGATTCACATGTAAAAGACTCGAAAGTTCATGTACCACAGTAATATATGGAATACAATTCTGATGTTAGAGGCATCGTATGTTGTAAAACATTGTTAAATACATGGAAAGGGGCCGTTTATACATGCAACTTCAACTCTTCTCCAGAAAAGGCCTGGAGGGGTGCTTTAATGCAGGGGGAGGGGCGCTGATTATGGCGAATACGGTATGTGTTTATCATAAGATTCGCCTGATATCCAGTTATTTCTCTAGTGTAATAATTGTTATGGAGTGTAATATAATCATTGGCTCTTCATTAAGATGTCATGAGAGAAACAATAACATGATGTCATGATGTCATAGCTATAGACAGCTGGACAAAATGTCTGTCTCAGCAGGATTTAAAGTACAGCAGAATATAGCGCTGACATTGATCTTTTAAATAAAGCTAGTGTTAATGTAGCTTTATACCAAAGATTATCTTAAATTTGTGTTCTTTTTATTTGGAATCAATTTCTAGAAATTCATCTTGAGGTTTTGATTTTTGATTGCCAAAGCTCCACAAAAATAAAAACTTCTAAGACTTGTTTCACAAAATCTCATATGAGAAGAATATACATGTACTCATTTCAGATCCTACATTTCTTATCAGATTCTGTGTATAACCTAGATTTAGGTTATACCAAGATTGATTTGTGGATGGTGCTAAGATGGATTAGAATTAATCATATTGTACTGTTATAAACATCAGAGTCAGCTGTGAAGTGTTATAATACTTAGTATTTTATTTGTGTTTGAAAAGAAAAGACTATTAATCTGTTAAACTAATATCTACATACAGGCTGAATGTTTAAGCCTTTTTCGTGTAGCCAGTCGATTATTCATAAGTACCAATAACAATATATCTTGTTTGAAACTGTATAGAACTTTAATCAAATTAGTAAATTAATCTCTTTTTTCAAGGAGTATAAATTTGTACTTTGAATTTTTTCAAAGGGTCTCGGTAAATCCACATGTAAATAATGTTAATCCGAAGTGTACTATTATAATTAAATATTATGCTGGTATCCAAGACTTAGTAGAAAGTGCATATTGGTAGTTCAATCTTCAATAAGATTAAAATCCATTTTATCTACACTTACATATCCCTTGTAATCCCACTTAACTTATATTATTTCCAAACAATAGAGAGTAATATATGATATAGAATGTTACATGCAGGAACACATGTATTTTTGGAATTAATTATTACACAGCACGAGCTTAAACATGGTGATCTAGTATTGTGAACGTGTGAACTTTTGACCCTATAATGGGTTTAAAGTTGTAAATTAAAGATGATTATACCATAATTAGTTTTTATTTTATAGTGTATTTTTTCCTTTTCTTTCTACTGAAAAAGTTCTTAATTCCAGACTATTAATGGCTTATTTTTTTTATACTTCTTTCTTGCTTTCTTTCTTTCTTTCTTTCTTTCTTTCTTTCTTTCTTTCTTTCTTTCTTTCTTTCTTTCTTTCTTTCTTTCTTTCTTTCTTTCTTTCTTTCTTTCTTTCTTTCTTTCTTTCTTTCTTTCTTTCTTTCTTCCTCCTTTCTTTCTTTCTTTCTTTCTTTCTTTCTTTCTTTCTTTCTTTCTTTTATAACTAGATTAAAGATCTCATTAAAAATATTAATGAGTTGGATGATTTATTTCAAAGTTTTTGAATTCAGTTAATTTCAATAATACACCCTCCCTATTATTATATCTGCAGCTAATATAACAATATAATTATACTCTAGATCCACACATATCGATGAACGTCCTTTTAACACAGACATCTTTAATTGAATTATTACGACGGCATTATAACAGTGTTCTGACAACATCCCTATATGCTAGGTGCCTACCCGCTATGCCTAACCTGTCGTTGGGTGTTGATTATAGTGGCGGAGATCGATATAGCTGTGAGAAGTGGTGTCAGACAAAACATGCTGGTGATTAAATGATTGTTATGTACAATTACCCTTGTTTAATGTATGGCTGGCAAAAGATATAGGTATACATTTAGAAGTCTAGGTTATAATTAATACTGTATTTATTCATCTTGTATTATTTTTTCAGTATTAAATATTTATAGGATATGCTAAATATTCATAAAAAATCAATGTTGCATGTTTATAAAAGCTATTTAGAGCAGAGTTATTTTTGGGCAGTTAGAGCTATTGTACATAAAACATGAGCAAAATATGTATATTCAGAGATTTTAAAAACTGCCCCCATCAGCTCAATATATATATCTACACGAATTGAATACCTGTTGTATTTGACAAGGTTAGGAACTAAATCATTCAAAAGAGGACATTGGAATAATAACAAATTTATGCATTTGTGTATCATTTGATACGTGTACACAAATACATAATTTCCTTGGAAGATGATGTCATTTCCATGTGTCATGATGACGATGACATTAGTAATGTGTTTCATTCAATAACAACCTTCCTAACATCCTATACACTACCTGTGTGTTCTTTACGATTTACTTTAGGTACCTGGCGTAATCAAATTATACCTACTGTATCCATTGCATGATTGTATGTAAGACGACTAAATTTGGTATCTTATATTTTCTGTTCTTCCTAACTGACTTTCTTCTTTAATTCCTAGGGTATTTCTTGACGCAGTCTCACTTTTGGCTTTGAGTCGACTGTTTGCTCCTATGAGGAAGGCTCAGGGAACTTTTCCTTGGCTGAGTCCCACCATAGTCTATTATTTTAATGATGTTTATTGGTTATCTATTCATACCTATTTAATTTCCTATTTGACTATTGCCAAGAAAGTCAGATGACCGTAAAGCCCTTTGGCCTCTTATTTAGGACAGAATACTTTTCTATTTAAAAACTTTTTTTTTTGTAACATCATGCAGTTTATGTTACTTGTTTAAGATAAATGATAAGTTTAGTATTTTCTCCTACTGACCATGGATTTAATGAATCTTATGATTTTTTCCCCAATTCACTCAGAGGCCTTTTCCCAATTTATCTAGAATAAGTCAGATTTCAATATTAATGCCTATACCAGAAGATGGTTGCTGACTCACGACTTCTTTTGTATTGGAGTTTATCTTGACATTCTGACAAGCTGCTGTTTTAATAACGTTACAAGGCTGGCCAATACATCTATCGATGTCCTGGAATTACCCTAATATGATATGTACATAGTATCTATGTTCCAGTGATTTATAACAGGGCTATCCTTTATTTGTTTGGTTTTCAGTTCAAGAAAGATTATACTGTCAACATAGCGGACAAAAGCTCTACCACAATCAAAGTTGACCGACAGAACAACAATTATCCTTGTCGTTATTTACAATCTCCCTGGCTAACACTAATGTCCCTTCACAACATCAATCATTAGCCTGACAACAGCGATTGTCTATGTGTATATACTAAATTACCATGGTCATAACTACTCTATTTATTATGGCCACTTTCATCCTGAAAATAAGCATTGTGTATCTCACTATAAATTGGCAATAAGCTTTGTACCTGACTTAACTATCACTCTGACAATAAGCTTGACATGACCCCTATAACCCTGAGAATAAGCCATTGGCATAGCAATAAACCATGTACATGACTATTGTCATGACAATAAGCCAAGTATCAGACTATTGGTCTGACAAAAAGCCATGTATCAGACTATTGGTCTGACAATAAGCCATGTATCAGACTATTGGTCTGACAATAAGCCATGTATCCAACTATTGGCCTGACAATAAGCCATGTATCCAAATATTGGCCAAGCTAATAATAAGCCATGTACCTGAATATTGGCTGGTAATAATTAAGCTTTGGCCATCACTACAAAATGTAACCCCGACAGTTTATGTACATGTCACTACTAAACCATGCCAATAATCTCTGTACCTGACTATGTACTATACCATGCCAATAATCTCTGTACCTGACTATGTACTATAACCATGCCAATAATCTCTGTACCTGACTATGTACTATCACCATGCCAATAATCGCTGTACCTGACTATGTACTATCACCATGCCAATAATCGCTGTACCTGACTATGTACTATCACCATGCCAATAATCTCTGTACCTGACTATGTACTATCACCATGCCAATAATCTCTGTACCTGACTATGTACTATCACCATGCCAATAATCTCTGTACCTGACTATGTACTATCACCATGCCAATAATCTCTGTACCTGACTATGTACTATCACCATGCCAATAATCTCTGTACCTGACTATGTACTATCACCATGCCAATAATCTCTGTACCTGACTATGTACTATCACCATGCCAATAATCTCTGTACCTGACTATGTACTATCACCATGCCAATAATCTCTGTACCTGACTATGTACTATCACCATGCCAATAATCTCTGTACCTGACTATGTACTATCACCATGCCAATAATCTCTGTACATGTACCTGACTATGTACTATCACCATGCCAATAAGCTCTGTACCTGACTATGTACTATCACCATGCCAATAATCTCTGTACCTGACTATGTACTATCACCATGCCAATAATCTCTGTACCTGACTATGTACTATCACCATGCCAATAAGCTCTGTACCTGACTATGTACTATCACCATGCCAATAATCTCTGTACCTGACTATGTACTATCACCATGCCAATAATCTCTGTACCTGACTATGTACTATCACCATGCCAATAAGCTCTGTACCTGACTATGTACTATCACCATGCCAATAATCTCTGTACCTGACTATGTACTATCACCATGCCAATAATCTCTGTACCTGACTATGTACTATCACCATGCCAATAATCTCTGTACCTGACTATGTACTATCACCATGCCAATAAGCTCTGTACCTGACTATGTACTATCACCATGCCAATAAGCTCTGTACCTGACTACGTACTATCACCATGCCAATAATCTCTGTACCTGACTATGTACTATCACCATGCCAATAAGCTCTGTACCTGACTATGTACTATCACCATGCCAATAATCTCTGTACCTGACTATGTACTATCACCATGCCAATAAGCTCTTGTACCTGACTATGTACTATCACCATGCCAATAATCTCTGTACCTGACTATGTACTATCACCATGCCAATAATCTCTGTACCTGACTATGTACTATCACCATGCCAATAAGCTCTGTACCTGACTATGTACTATCACCATGCCAATAATCTCTGTACCTGACTATGTACTATCACCATGCCAATAATCTCTGTACCTGACTATGTACTATCACCATGCCAATAATCTCTGTACCTGACTATGTACTATCACCATGCCAATAATCTCTGTACCTGACTATGTACTATCACCATGCCAATAATCTCTGTACCTGACTATGTACTATCACCATGCCAATAATCTCTGTACCTGACACTATGTACTATCACCATGCCAATAAGCTCTGTACCTGACTATGTACTATCACCATGCCAATAATCTCTGTACCTGACTATGTACTATCACCATGCCAATAATCTCTGTACCTGACTATGTACTATCACCATGCCAATAATCTCTGTACCTGACTATGTACTATCACCATGCCAATAATCTCTGTACCTGACTATGTACTATCACCATGCCAATAATCTCTGTACCTGACTATGTACTATCACCATGCCAATAATCTCTGTACCTGACTATATACTATCACCATGCCAATAATCTCTGTACCTGACTATGTACTATCACCATGCCAATAATCTCTGTACCTGACTATGTACTATCACCATGCCAATAAGCTCTGTACCTGACTATGTACTATCACCATGCCAATAAGCTCTGTACCTGACTATGTACTATCACCATGCCAATAATCTCTGTACCTGACTATGTACTATCACCATGCCAATAATCTCTGTACCTGACTATGTACTATCACCATGCCAATAATCTCTGTACCTGACTATGTACTATCACCATGCCAATAATCTCTGTACCTGACTATGTACTATCACCATGCCAATAAGCTCTGTACCTGACTATGTACTATCACCATGCCAATAATCTCTGTACCTGACTATGTACTATCACCATGCCAATAATCTCTGTACCTGACTATGTACTATCACCATGCCAATAATCTCTGTACCTGACTATGTACTATCACCATGCCAATAAGCTCTGTACCTGACTATGTACTATCACCATGCCAATAAGCTCTGTACCTGACTATGTACTATCACCATGCCAATAAGCTCTGTACCTGACTATGTACTATCACCATGCCAATAAGCTCTGTACCTGACTATGTACTATCACCATGCCAATAATCTCTGTACCTGACTATGTACTATCACCATGCCAATAATCTCTGTACTGTACTATGTACTATCACCATGCCAATAATCTCTGTACCTGACTATGTACTATCACCATGCCAATAATCTCTGTACCTGACTATGTACTATCACCATGCCAATAATCTCTGTACCTGACTATGTACTATCACCATGCCAATAATCTCTGTACCTGACTATGTACTATCACCATGCCAATAATCTCTGTACCTGACTATGTACTATCACCATGCCAATAATCTCTGTACCTGACTATGTACTATCACCATGCCAATAATCTCTGTACCTGACTATGTACTATCACCATGCCAATAATCTCTGTACCTGACTATGTACTATCACCATGCCAATAATCTCTGTACCTGACTATGTACTATCACCATGCCAATAATCTCTGTACCTGACTATGTACTATCACCATGCCAATAATCTCTGTACCTGACTATGTACTATCACCATGCCAATAATCTCTGTACCTGACTATGTACTATCACCATGCCAATAATCTCTGTACCTGACTATGTACTATCACCATGCCAATAAGCTCTGTACCTGACTATGTACTATCACCATGCCAATAAGCTCTGTACCTGACTATGTACTATCACCATGCCAATAAGCTCTGTACCTGACTATGTACTATCACCATGCCAATAAACTCTGTACCTGACTATGTACTATCACCATGCCAATAATCTCTGTACCTGACTATGTACTATCACCATGCCAATAATCTCTGTACCTGACTATGTACTATCACCATGCCAATAATCTCTGTACCTGACTATGTACTATCACCATGCCAATAATCTCTGTACCTGACTATGTACTATCACCATGCCAATAATCGCTGTACCTGACTATGTACTATCACCATGCCAATAATCTCTGTACATGTACCTGACTATGTACTATCACCATGCCAATAATCTCTGTACCTGACTATGTACTATCACCATGCCAATAATCTCTGTACCTGACTATGTACTATCACCATGCCAATAAGCTCTGTCCTGTACCTGACTATGTACTATCACCATGCCAATAATCTCTGTACCTGACTATGTACTATCACCATGCCAATAATCTCTGTACCTGACTATGTACTATCACCATGCCAATAATCTCTGTACCTGACTATGTACTATCACCATGCCAATAATCTCTGTACCTGACTATGTACTATAACCATGCCAATAATCTCTGTACCTGACTATGTACTATCACCATGCCAATAATCTCTGTACCTGACTATGTACTATCACCATGCCAATAATCTCTGTACCTGACTATGTACTATCACCATGCCAATAATCTCTGTACCTGACTATGTACTATCACCATGCCAATAATCTCTGTACCTGACTATGTACTATCACCATGCCAATAATCTCTGTACCTGACTATGTACTATCACCATGCCAATAATCTCTGTACCTGACTATGTACTATCACACCATGCCAATAATCTCTGTACCTGACTATGTACTATCACCATGCCAATAATCTCTGTACCTGACTATGTACTATCACCATGCCAATAATCTCTGTACCTGACTATGTACTATCACCATGCCAATAAGCTCTGTACCTGACTATGTACTATCACCATGCCAATAATCTCTGTACCTGACTATGTACTATCACCATGCCAATAATCTCTGTACCTGACTATGTACTATCACCATGCCAATAATCTCTGTACCTGACTATGTACTATCACCATGCCAATAATCTCTGTACCTGACTATGTACTATCACCATGCCAATAATCTCTGTACCTGACTATGTACTATCACCATGCCAATAATCTCTGTACCTGACTATGTACTATCACCATGCCAATAATCTCTGTACCTGACTATGTACTATCACCATGCCAAATAAGCTCTGTACCTGACTATGTACTATCACCATGCCAATAAGCTCTGTACCTGACTATGTACTATCACCATGCCAATAATCTCTGTACCTGACTATGTACTATCACCATGCCAATAATCTCTGTACCTGACTATGTACTATCACCATGCCAATAAGCTCTGTACCTGACTATGTACTATCACCATGCCAATAATCTCTGTACCTGACTATGTACTATCACCATGCCAATAATCTCTGTACCTGACTATGTACTATCACCATGCCAATAATCTCTGTACCTGACTATGTACTATCACCATGCCAATAATCTCTGTACCTGACTATGTACTATCACCATGCCAATAATCTCTGTACCTGACTATGTACTATCACCATGCCAATATCACCATGCCAATAAGCTCTGTACCTGACTATGTACTATCACCATGCCAATAATCTCTGTACCTGACTATGTACTATCACCATGCCAATAATCTCTGTACCTGACTATGTACTATCACCATGCCAATAAGCTCTGTACCTGACCATGTACTATCTCCATGCCATTAATCTCTGTACCTGACTATGTACTATCACCATGCCAATAATCTCTGTACCTGACTATGTACTATCACCATGCCAATAATCTCTGTACCTGACTATGTACTATCACCATGCCAATAATCTCTGTACCTGACTATGTACTATCACCATGCCAATAAGCTCTGTACCTGACTATGTACTATCACCATGCCAATAAGCTCTGTACCTGACTATGTACTATCACCATGCCAATAAGCTCTGTACCTGACTACATACTATCACCATGCCAATAAGCTCTGTACCTGACTATGTATACTATCACCATGCCAATAATCTCTGTACCTGACTATGTACTATCACCATGCCAATAAGCTCTGTACCTGACTATGTACTATCACCATGCCAATAATCTCTGTACCTGACTATGTACTATCACCATGCCAATAAGCTCTGTACCTGACTATGTACTATCACCATGCCAATAATCTGTACTCTGTACCTGACTATGTACTATCACCATGCCAATAATCTCTGTACCTGACTATGTACTATCACCATGCCAATAAGCTCTGTACCTGACTATGTACTATCACCATGCCAATAATCTCTGTACCTGACTATGTACTATCACCATGCCAATAATCTCTGTACCTGACTATGTACTATCACCATGCCAATAAGCTCTGTTACCTGACTATGTACTATCACCATGCCAATAAGCTAATACCTGACTATATGTACTCACCATGCCATATATGCTCTCTGTACCTGACTATGTACTATCACCATGCCAATAAGCTCTGTACCTGACTATGTACTATCACCATGCCAAATAAGCTCTGTAACCTGAATGTACTATCACCATGCCAATAAGCTCTGTACTGACTGTACTATCACCATGCCAAATAAGCTCTGTACCTGACTACATACTATCACCATGCCAATAAGCTCTGTACCTGACTATGTACTATCACCATGCCAATAAGCTCTGTACCTGACTACGTACTATCACCATGCCAATAAGCTCTGTACCTGACTACATACTATCACCATGCCAATAACTCTGTACCTGACTACATACTAACACCATGCCAATAATCTCTGTACACTATGACTATCACCATGCCAATAAGCTCTGTATGTACACTACTATATCACCATTGCCAATAACCTTGTGACTTATTAGCACTGTACCTGAACTATCACCAACAATAAGCCCTGTATGTACCTGACTAAACTTTCATCCTGTACCAAAACAATATCCTGATGATGACTTAAACACAAAAGCTATAGCCAGCATATTGTGTTCCTCACAGTTATCATAGGGTCAATCTGTCTGGTGTCCATATCTACAAAATAGCTGTTTCAGTACAAATGTGTCAGTACATTCCTCACCTTCATGTGTTGGTGTTTTCTTTGTGTGATATTGAACTGGGTTCTTTTAATAAAAGTGCTCATAATAATGGAAAAAAAAGTTTTCTATTGTAATCTATTTTCAATGTTTCTTTGTTAAATTGCAGAAAGATAGGACAATTAACAGCTAGTCATTAATCAATATTTAAACTGTAAATCCTGCTTAAATAGTCCCAGCAAAATCTATATTTGTTTGATTTATGATTTGTTTTTGAATTGTATACATAGATAAAATTTTACTTTCAAATGTTAGCTATTTATGTAGTTAAAAGTTTTATTTCTAATTTTTAATTTCTACATTTCTATAATAACACATGTGTGTTTTCCAGTCGATAATTGTAGGGATTTTCTTCTTCAATATTTACATAAGTATACATAATATTTTATCATAAGGAATAAAAAATTCATAACATCTTTGTATTTATTATCCAAAATTCCTAGAAACACAATAATTGGGGTCCTTGGCAGTTCTAAGTGCTCTGTCGGCGGTGGAGCATCTTTAATATACAGATATGTCCATAATATCTATAAGAATGTCAGTAATGTCAAAAATAACCTTGATCTATGTATAGGAGATGTAGGTCAAAGTCAGTTTATTGAATTTCAATATTAAAGAGCTAATTTAATTTATATCCTGTCTCACTCGGTGCAGATTTAAGGGTATGCACTATATGTATATATAAAGTTTGTATGGTTGATGAAGTGAACTAAATTTCAGTATCTAATCTAATTTTCCATCAAGACTATGATCCGCCAAGTGACCTCCTTTTAGCAGTAATTATAGGTATGCGATTGGCATCATGAGGATTTGCTATGGGCAATGAATTCAGTCTCAGTGGCCAAGACAAACCAGAACCAATTAAGTACTGAACTTGTAATGAGTGTTTCATCTTTTGCCAGAATAATGTGAATAGTTTTGGTTTACACCTGAGGGATAGCATGATCTTGTAGGGACAAATTCCACTATCACAAGGAGACACAACATGACTGTTTCACATACATGAGTCTCCTAGAAAACACACCCATGGAGTCAACAGCTGTTGTGATGAGAATAATAAATATTAGAATTTTAATGTGATCCAGATGGTATAAGGTAGAATATGGTTTTTTTCGTAACAATGAGCTTGGTCGTCAGGCAATTCTTGGATGTATTCTAGCTCATTTTAAATCTCCTGCATTATATGTGTTTATTTAAGTTTTTTTTTATTTCAAATCTGACCTACTACATTGTTAATCTTTTTGCTGTCTATCATGTCAGCCAATGTTTTTGATCTCAAGATGTAGCTATTATGTCTTGTTTTCTAAAACAACTAGAGTCACAGTTTTTCCTTTATTTTTTTGTTTACAAGTTGCATGCAATCACACTATTGTACATTATTTGATATGCATAATTGCAGCTGTAAAATGATACGGCTGTTGACTTAAATAATTATATGTTAAAATAATATTTATGGATATTAATATATCACTTACGAAAACTTTTATCATGTTAACAGAACTCCACAGTTTGGGAGACAAAAACGGATGAAGAGCTACTCCAGGAATATAAGGACGACGATTTTATCATAATTAACAATCACGAGGCATGTTGGGATCTAAACAAACGGGGAGGGGTCGGGGAAACACCCTTCCACCTCCTCTACCTCATGAACAAACCGGAAAGTTTAGAGGTCGCCAAAGTTCTACTCAAACTTTACCCAAAAATGTCCTTGGATTTTTATGAAGGAGAGGAATATTATGGTAAGTAAAGAATGAATCTCAATTTTAATACCGAAACAGGTTAAAATAGAAAGGCACTGTACAAGTATATAATATATATTGTATTCCACTGTTGATGTGATATAAAAGTTACGGAATTGTTCTCAAATTCATGGTTACATTCATTATTATGATGTCACAGGTAACAATGATCTCTTAATCATACTCTGTATCATGACGTCGCACAACATCACATCCAAACCTGATCCACACATTTCTTTTATAGATGAATTTTCTATATTTCCATAAATACTAGTTATGTGGTAGATAGCATCTTTAGGTAAGGTAGAATTTATCAAACTTGTTGAAATAAGTTATAATGCCACACTTAATTTGCCTTTGTAACAAAATAGGGGTAGTACATAATTTGGTTGTTGGCTATATCAATTCAAATTAATGACACTTCGATACATCAAAAACAATCAGACATTAAGAATGCCTACGTTTCGGGGGATTGCGCCCGCACCCCAACCTAATAATGTTGACTAGCTACATTTAATGGCTGATCAAAATTTTTAGTCGTAATTCTGCTGTTAGTTTTACATGATGAAAACAACCAGTATACCTTTGGAGCCATATATATATATATATAGATTCATGCATGAGTAACCACTCACTATATAAAACTAAAATGGCTAATTGTTTATTAATAACTTCTAAACAGCTGAGAACATCAATAATTCCTATAGTCCCCAAGAGACTGCTCGTATTGTAGGGTACAAGCGCTTAGTCTCATTAAACAAAATTGTAGCTATCAATTAGCCGATTGTCTCTTGGTTAATTAATAGCTTATTATGGAGCCTTGTGGTTAAATTAACTTTATGAACTAGAACAATCATTTATCCTTCACCCCTGAAATTTCATAATGGACCGTTCTAGTCTTTGATTTAGTAGAGTCTAAATGTGTCTTCAGGTTGTCTTCACTACCGCTAATTACTTAGACATAAATTTGCTGTCATCAAATTTTGATGTTTGGAATATAAGTTCATATATGCTGAAAAACGAATAATACCAGAACATTGAGATATATAATTTACTTTTTTTTCAGCATGATTTGGGGCCGAATCGGCCCCATTCCCCATGACAAAACCTCTAAATTATTCCCATTTCAAGTCCTAAATTTCCCAAAATCAAAGTTTCTTAAAAATTATATATCCAAAAATATTATATTGCATGAATTTAGTTGGTAAGGCTTGGATTATTTGTGAATTGGCCTCAGAAAAGTATATAAACTATACTGGAAATGAAAATTCTTATTTGTTATGCTTTTTTACCTATTTTATATTTTTTCCCAAATCTTGGTTTTGTCTCACATTTTCCCAAAGTCAAAGCCACAGGCCCCATTCCCAAAGCAGTGAGAAAAAGCTCTGATTTAGAAGTCCAAATGTCACTTAAATTATAGGACATTGCATTTGTGTTCATTTTACCATATAATGACATTATATATATAGAAACGATGCATTTATGACGGTGTGTGTTTTCTCCCTATCAAAGTTAACTTTGTGTGTCCATGTCTGCTATATCAGTTCATAGTTAATTGACTACGGTCCTGCATAGATCCTGCAAAGATCACGCTGATATTTAGTGTCGACGGTGTAGAGACACTCCAGGTAATGAACGGCTCTTAACGCAATACACATAATTATCCAACGCTAAAGAATTACATCACGCAATGCGTGTCAACAAAGCTATTTCTCATAGTGGGTGGGGATGCTGACGTATTTAATATTGGAGAAAAAACGAATGATGCTGTAAATGATTAATCGTCTTCATATATACAAACCTGTCTATAAAGACCACCCATTAGGGACTGAGATAATAATGGTCTCCATAGCTTGGTGGTCTTTTATTTGAAGTTGAATTGTGTGGAAGTGGATCATGCATGTTTTAATGGTTTAACAAAACGTCTTTAGATATTATTTAATAACTTTCATTTTCATATTTTGCATTTGGAGATAAAAACAATGAATTCCATCAGTAAATTCTTTGGAACCATTTGACTTGATAAACACATTTGAAGACTCTTTACATGATTTATTCTAATCAAGACTTAGTTGGTGCTACCATATATATTTTGTTTTAGGTACATAATATTAAGCCTGGTCTATTCCTATCAATTTGCATGTTTGCGAGTAGGCATCCATTGTGAGGTCACAATAACATCTTATCTTTCTTAGATAATGATGTGAGTTTTGCTCACAAAAAGGATGATGTCACAATGGTTGCCTTATAATCTCCAAGGGAGGTTACTCTGTAATATACAAAGACGTTATATTCTACTTTTAATTTTTTGAAATTTTAAAAATGTGTTCGTCCCATTTTTATTTAAATTATCACAAAGTATATTGATTTAGATGAAGTGATCGTGATGCTGGAACCAATCAGTGGTCAGTGTGCTTTACTGGACGTAGCTCAGGATGGCAATCACGATGTGTGGCTTGATTTTAACCTAATAGGTTTCATTTACTTAGAAATTAACAAAGGAGAATACCTTGTCCAATGTACAGTATTCGATACACTTCTATGTAAAGTTTTAAGTGATGTAGGTATTCATATATCTTATATAAACATATATATATAAACCTTTAATATTGATTTTTTAATGCATGTAAAAACTTTCAACGAATATATCAATTTTACAACCTCTGATACAATGGGTTTATTAGATATGTACGTCAACTAAACACTATTCAATCAATTCTATATCAGGTGTGTTTATCTAGACCCGGACGCATTGATCAGCCTCCGAATCCACTTATAAATATACCTGTACAATGTTTACCTGCATGCATTCAGTTCTTTTGATTCTGAAATCATTCGTTAGGGTTAGAATAGGGTGAATTGGTTAAGTTCCTAAAACCATGAAGCTTATAGGTGTGTTTTTCAAGCTTAATTTAGCTATACAGACATAAGCTACCAATAATAAGTGAGACATTTCAATTGTAAATCGCTACAAAAATCAATTTTAATTAGGGTCTAGCTAGGTGTATTTCTGACTCGGGTAACGCTTCCTAAATTCTTTCATAAGATATTGGTTGTAGAAAAGAACATATTTATAAAAGTTTAAGTATATTTAGACTAGCCCACTTAACATACAATACATGTATATTTGATTCTAAATTATGCCAACAAATTTCCAGGTCATGTAAGAATTTTGTGACTCCTCAAATATATAAAGTACCTTTGACGTTTTATAAATTATGATTTATTTAACTTGTAAAAATAATATGTAAAAATACATAATGAATGTAAAAGTGTAAAATAATCAATTTTTTTTTCTTAATTCTAACTCATTTTTATTCATTTTAAATTTGTTTCTCTTGTTTATAATTAAGGTCTGCTATGTAAACCAACACTTGTAAAGTATTGGTATCTTGCCTAGTGAAAACTGCATTCAGAATCCTCCGCACCTTTCTGAAATGTTGACAACAGACATTATGGACTGACCTAGATATCAGTATATATTGTAAATATGCTGTGACAGTCAGAAACTCTATCAAGCATTGGATTTCTTTTTAATTTCAATTGATTGGTAAGAACTGAATAGCAGACAAGCAGTAAGTGCAAAACAAATAAAAGCAACGTATGAAATTGCCTCGCAAAGGGGTACCCTGTTAGCCATTGATTATCGCGACACATGTAATCCTCATGCATATTACCACCACTATGTAGTCGTCATATTGACTAGCTGTACTTATAAATTCAATTTCAAAACCATAAGAGGATCATATGGCTAAAAATGAATTTTAGTTTTCATTTATATTGATTTCCTCAATCCATTTTTTCTTCAGAATCTGATAAACGTCTAAATCTCACACAACTATTACCTGGCATAGACATTAAGTAAGTAAAAGGTTAATATTGGTGTGGATATAGAGAGTTTCGTGACAATTTATTTTTCATCTGTATATTTATTTATCTGCACATTTTACATAAAAATCTTAATGTGCTTTAGACCATAAAAAGACCAAAATATGGAACAGAAAAGTTTTTTTAAAATATAGCATTATGCATTATAATTTCTTGACCTAGTTTGATCTAGGTCATGCAAGGTCGCCATTATTGGTGTTTTTTTGCCATCACTCTTCTAATCTATAACCAATTGTTCTTTTCTGCGGAAACACACAAGATGCAAGGCAACAGTGTCTGTATTTTCAATGTCTTGAAAGCAACTAAAGTGTATTTGTTCTTCTAGTTATATTGACCAAGGTGCTTTGAAGAGTATACTGTTCTTTGAAATGCATTTTGAACAATTTAGTTGAGTCATGAATCCTATTTTAAGGTATCTTTTGTTTTAAACTTTCATAGGTGAAAGGACGAAATACGCCTTGAATTACACATTTGATATCAATTATACATTTGACCTTGAGTAATTTCTATCAATGTACGATACATATTGTCTATTATTTTACTTACTAGTAATAAACCCAAAGTTTTGATCATGAATGGCATTGACAATAAAGGAAATTGGGAACTGGGCCATAGTCTTAGAAATCATCATATGTTTGGTTAGCATCTATGAAAACGTCTGGAGTTTTATTGCAACTAAAAGATGTGAAGCAGTATGTCAAATTTTCATTATAATTGAATCCAAATTGCTCATGACATTATATGGTCCATATTGTTACACACATAAACGGGTTATAAAAGATAGTTAGTTAGGTCAAGGTGAAGGTCATGAGACTGATTATACAGTAAAAGCTGTCTTTAACAACTTACCTCTATACACATCCACCTGCTTCATTATATCACCCTGGGTATGTGTGTTCAACTGTCACTTACAATGGATGTCAAAGTGTGTAAAAGACCACCTTACCATTACATAAGAAAATACATGGTTAGTATATTACAATACAAGGTTTATTTTGGTGCGAAACTTAGGAAAGCCGTGTCGAGCACCAAAATGAAACTTGTATTGTAAGATACTAACCATGTATTCTGTTTTTCCTGCAACCATTATGACGTTCAAAAAGAAAGCAAATTGTCAGTTATATTACTTGGTAACTTGGTTTGCTCAAAGCGAGACGCTTCTTTGATGTGGAGGAAAAGTTTCATTCACTAAACCCAATCAGAGTGTACTCCTTTTTTAATTCCACTGGAAATATATAAGCGCATTTACAAACATAACAGTACCAGTACAATTCTATTCAGTGTCTAATATCACTGAAACAGTATTAAAAATACTCAAAAAACATCAAAGAATTACTTTATAATACATACCTCTGCCATGAGCAAGAAAAGACACACCGCCATACAAGATTTTCGGTATTGTAAAAATGAAGTCATTCCGGTGAATGTGACATTTTTAGCAGGATTGAATGGCGTTTCATTCACCGAAAGGTTAAACTTATATATGGGTCAAGTTAGAAAAGTTCAGTTAGATCTGGAACAAATTTATATGATCGTATTGAAGGATAAAGCATTTTGTATTGACGGATAAAGCACACGTTTATCCCGCAGTAGTTATCGGTCAGTATGTGGGACAGTTTCAGGATAAAGGCCATTATTAAAATACTTTGTCTTTTGTATAGTCTTTATATGCAGGTTTGATTGTATCATTAAGAGCACACAGTCCTGAAGGTCAAGTTTGACAGGTCAAGGTCATTCTGTTATTATCAGTTAAATGCAGCATGAGCACTGTATCATTCCTTAAATAGTTTATTTATTCATAAAGGATTATAAAAATGATTTGAAATGAAATTTACAATTTAAAAATGATTTGAAATGAAATTTACAGTGGACCACGAATATTTAGGACTTTGATAGTCTGGAAAAGTCGCAGTCCGACATAAATGTCAGGGAACAGATTACTGCAACATTACATATTGGCTAAGAACAGGATTTTTGCAGTCCAGAAAATTTGTAATTCAGACAGTGTAGGAAAGGAAGGTGTATGATTTATCATTAAGGGTTCAATGTTTACAAATTAATAGATGTCTTTTTGAAAACATAAATGTGATATTAAATAAGTGAAATTGATTGACCTAATATTGAAAGGATTTTGTAGATTTTGCTAAATTTTTATTTCTTGACTTTCTGAGGTAGTAGGGCATCCCCTGAAATATAGCCCACTTTTAATGAATCGGTACTCTAAAATGGAATTCTTTGATTCCAAGATGTTAACCTACAGATAAGAATTCTTAAGGCTGAACTCTTTGCTATTGTTACATAAACATAATGCCATAAATGCAATGGATTTAGCGTGCTCAATAATTCATCAGCGTTTTATTTCATTGCCACATTCTAATAAATTAGGTAATAGTGTAATTATAAACATTACACTGGAGACGTGACTTTCAGCAGCACTTTCCTCTTGTTACTGCACGCTGCCAACACCCTCTTTCCATTAATACAATTACGCGGCTATTTTCTCGGTTAGACTTGTAAAGCACGTATTCAATTTGACATAATTTTTAATTAAGGATCTGGCAGCATTGGCCTGGGTGGTATGATGAGGCATTAGCCCAGCATTACTGGGTCAGTTAAGTGGCTTTGGTTATATACATCTGATAATTATTGATTTCACTCATTGATTTTTGTCTCATGAGAATGGAGGTGGGTAATAGAAAGGGGCCTGATATACACAGAGTTCGAGGATCTACATTATAAGCATAGGCCGAGAGAAACTGCTTGTTGACATGAATCCGGAGGCCTGCGGCCCGCAATACGTATGACAACATTGATTGCTATTTAATGCAAATAAAAAGCCCATAGCCCGATGTGATGTGTGTTTAGCGGTTACCAGGTGTAGCCACAAACACGTCAGGATGAGCGTAAGGACGCTGGTCACGGCTTTGTTTTTGTTTATGTAATTATTTCTGTTACCAATCTATCATATCAACATTGTCATTAAATACTTTACACAGCCTATAAAAGCCTATCAATTAAGAGTACAGGTATAGCACAATTTAAGTCATGCTTATACAACGGTGCCACCAAGTTTAAGTGCAATATTGATTGCATGAACAATTCAGCACAATGATAAAATATCGCTCAATCATTACATGAATTATGTGCAGAAAATGTTATTACCTGAGTAAGCTTAATGATATTTCACAGAAAAAAGCTTATCAAAAGTAAATAGATTATTTTGAAAATTTGTAAGCTTATAGTACAGTTACTCCTCGACATATCGCCACTCAATGATTCCGCCAGTGGCCCTCCCATACCGCCAGTGGCCCTCCCATACCATCAGTGGCCCTTCCATACCGCCAGTGGCCCTCCCATACCGCCAGTGGCCCTCCCATACCGCCAGTGGCCCTCCCATACCGCCAGTGGCCCTCCCATACCACCAGTGCCCCAACCCCAATATACCGCCAGTGACCCTCCCATACCACCAGTGGCCCTCCCATACCCCAGTGCCCTCCCATACCACCAGTAGCCCTTCCATACCACCAGTGGCCCTCCCAGACCACCAGTGACCCTCCCATACTGCCAGTGACCCTCCCCTAGGACAGTTGGCAATTGTTCACTTTCCTGGAAATAACCACCCTTGGATTTATCTGCTAAACCCTAGCTTGTCTTTTAGGACACAGTCAACTCTTAAAATAAAATAATTCTCGAAATCGTGTTCATATTCTAACGTGTTTCACTGTACCTGGTTTCATGTATAAATGCTCCGCCTTTATTAAAATAGAAATAATCAAAACCTTCTGGATCTTTCTACGTCAGAGTTTCGAGATCCCAAAATAACGTGGGTAAAGTAGTGAATTTATCATTGATAAGTCCCACCTTCCGGTGATTATGACATCATGAAACTCACGTCAAATGGTGGCGTTTATATAATCACTGGATGTTGGGACTAATCAACTTTTAATTGTACTTTACCCATGTCTTTTTGGGATCTCAAAGCACCTGCATTGAAATAATGTTTGCCATTCCAATTTGTTCTATATGTGTACCTGATTGTTTTTGGTCGTTACAGGTGAAAGTGCCTTACACCTGGCTATTGTATATGGAGATCTTGAACAAGTCAAACTACTTATTGGATATGGTGCTAATGTTCACGAACGAGCCATGGGCAGATTCTTTCTTCCAGAAGATCAAAAGCAACGTAAAACAAAGGAAACTAACTATGACGGTAAGTGTTTCTGAATATATTCATGCATCCCCCCATGAAGTTCTTATTAAATTTGATTCGGGGAGGGTTGATGTATCCCTGTTTAAATTTCATACTGTCCTGATTATCGTCCCATATTGAGCAAACTGACCACAACAACACAATGGAGTAGAAAATATGCATGGCATGATGCTCACATTTGGCAGATGTGCTCTATTGAGACCCGCTATCCGTTGTTTCTGACTTGGATAACAATTGCATGCATTATATCATACTGACATCTAGTCTTGCATGTTTTTTTCAGGCAGTAATTGATTGAAAAGTTTTGAAATTACCATGTTTGTTGATTTGCATTAATGCTTACTACCTGCCATGTTGTGTTGCTCCTATGGGTGTTGATGTCATGTATTACAGTACATTTACTAAAGCCTTCAGATTATATACCGTATTCGCCATAATTAGAGCCAAGGACGCTTAAAAAATTGCAACAAAGGGGGGGCACTTATTAATGATTCAAAATGTAAGTTGTCGGTGAAAAAAAATAAACCATATTTTTTTCTGTACCTGTACCCTTGTTACATCTAAATCTGTTAGAGTAAACAAAAATATGCCTAATCTATCCTTTGAGATGCATTATTATATGTCGTGTTTTTGGAAGGATTTTAATCTCCGAATGTATTGATATTTTGGAAGGAAATCTCCAAATGTATTGTTATTTTGGAAGGAAATCTCCACCAAATGTATTGTTATTTTGGAAGGAAATCTCCAAATGTATTGTTATTTTGGAAGGAAATCTCCAAATGTATTGTTATTTTGGAAGGAAATCTCCAAATGTATTTGGAAGGAAATTCGATTGTTCAATGTATTGTTAAGAAATTCAATGTATTGTTATTTTGGAGGAAATCTCCAAATGATTGTTATTTTGGAAGGAAATCTCCAAATGTATTGTTATTTTGGAAGGAAATCTCCAATGTATTGTTAATTTGGAAGGAAATCTCCAAAGTATTGTTATTTTGGAAGGAAATCTCCAAATGTATTGTTATTTTGGAAGGAAATCTCCAAATGAATTGTTATTTTGGAAGGAAATCTCCAAATGTATTGTTATTTTGGAAGGAAATCTCCAAATGTATTGTGTTATTTTGGAAGGAAATCTCCAAATGAGTTGTTTTTTTGGAAGGAAATCTCCAAATGTATTTGGAATTGTTATTTTGAAAGGAAATTTCCAAATGTATTGTTATTTTGGAAGGAAATCTCCAAATGTTAGTTATTTTGGAAGGAAATCTCCAAATGAATTGTTATTTTGGAAGGAACTCTCCAAATGCATTGTTATTTTGTAGCTGTTTTAATGTTGTGGTTTATATTCACAGTGTAGTACTTTGGTCAGATTGCCATTAGTTTAAGGTCGAGGGGTCATTATGTTGCATTATGGGCAGTCGAAGAAGCAATAGTATATTGTATTGATCTTGTCCATTTCTGGTGGTGTATATGATATACTTTGAAAATTAAACTGTAGTGTTGACAAATTTTGTAAGCACATATGACCTGAATGACGGACCAGTTTTCATTGGTTGAATGTTTGTTTAACTTTAGAAATAGGTAAATATTCAAAATGGTTAATGTGTGTTGGAATTACAAAACAAATAACACTTATCTACAGTACATTCAGGTCTTGTTTTTATGCTATCAGATAAATGGACAAACAAAAGCTACTTAGGGAGACAATTGCAAATATTGTGACAGGTCAAGATAAAGGGAGACAATCGTAAATGTTGTAACAGGTCACAATAAAGGGAGACAATAATTTATGAATAATAATGTGACAGATCAACAAAAAGGGCGATAATCTAAATATTGTGACAGATCAAGAGATAGGGGACAATTGTAAATATTGTAATCAGGTCATATAAAGGGAGACAATTTTAAATGTTGTGACAGGTCAAGAAAAAGGGAGACAATTATTAATGTTGTGACAGATCAAGATAAAGGGAGACAATTGCAAATATTGTGACAGGTCATGACAAAGGGAGACAATCATAAATGTTGTGACAATCATAAAGTTTTGATGGGTCACGATAAAGGGAGACAATCGAAAATGTTGTAACAGGTCACAATAAAGGGAGACAATAATTTATGAATGATAAATATTGTGACAGATCAAGAAAAAGGGCGATAATCGTAAATAGTTGTGACAGATCAAGATAAAGGGAGACAATTGCAAATATTGTGACAGGTCAAGACAAAGGGAGACAATCTAAATGTTGTGACAATCATAAAGTTTTGATGGGTCACGATAAAGGGAGACAATCGAAAATGTTGTAACAGGTCACAATAAAGGGAGACAATAGTAAATATTGTAATAGATCTAGAAAATGGCAATCGTAAATGTTGTGACTGGTCATGATAAAGGGAGACAATCCTTAATGTTGTAATAGATTAAGATAAAATGAGACAATCTTAAATGTTGTGACAGGTCAAAATAAAGGGAGACGATTGTAAATGTGACAGGTCATGATAAAGGGACACAATTATAAATGTTGTGACAGGTCAAGATAAAGAGAGACAATTTATAAATGTTATGACAGGTCAAAATAAAGGGAGACAATCGCAAATATTGTGACAGGTCAAGACAAAGGGAGACAATCGTAAATGTTGTGACAATCATAAAGGTTTTGACGGGTCACAATAAAGGGAGACAATTGTGAATGTTATGAGAGGTCACGATAAAGGGAGACAATTGTAAATGATAAGTGACATATGACTGGCTTTAATGCAATGATGGAAATGGATAAAAACAATAAGTTCAGACTGTATATAGGATGTGATGAGGATTGAATACTCTTTTCATGGTTAACATTGTACATTATATAAAGCTACGCATATAAAGTCTTAGAGAAAACACAGGTACATGTATATAGATGTACACATACACCATGCAGTTCTCATTTCCTGGAAATGTAAATCATTGCAGCAATTAATTTTATAGATCATTTGTACGATTTCTCCTTTCATTTTGTTTAACAAACAAAAGATCATAGGTCTGTGGCTGTAGTGGCCAGACGGCATCCCGACACCAATAAAAGACAGGATGTCGGCACTCTCCTTGCTTTCATCTCCGTGCGAACGCAGGTTTAATATTGGAAACTTTATCGATTACAAGTAAACAGTAAAGTCAATCCGTCGACTATTTTGTTGTGAGTCGTTTATACCGTTCATATTCAGAACAGCTGAATTCATTTCATATTTAAACTTGGTGATCATCGGCTGGCCAAATTATAGATGTAATTCCTGAATATATAAATCAAATAATTTATTAGAAAATATTGTAAAATATGAAGTGTTCAACTGGTAATACTAGACCAACATAATCAACCCTCTTTCTCATATATAGATATTCAAACTCAGTGGGATATCAGAGATTTATTGAGCGCCCTAGTAAATGACCATTAAGTTTTTCATTGAGCCTTGTCCAAATGTAATTAAATATGGTACAAAAAATTGGATTTGATATCCAGTGAACTGAAATTGATTTTGTTACCAAACACCTTTATCAATTAATCGGTGTAGGTTTACTGAAAATTGATACCTCTCTACATCTAGATCTCTGTGGTAGAGTGTATCAAAAAGCTATCAGTAAATTAGATATGAATGGTAAATAAAAAAAATGGGTATATGTGCACCATTTAGAAACCTGAACCATTATAATGTGGGTAAACTTACAGTAACTAAGCAACGTCCCCTGAAATTTTCTTACACGTAGATCCCTATTTTGTTGATGTAAGAACTTTGTTTCTAAAAGTTGAATGTATATTTATCATAAAGATAGCACCCCACTAAATGTTTATAACTGAAAATCACTGAATTAAGCACATGCGAAAATATCCAATGTTTAGTAATACCTAGACTTATCATAATCTCCTACTTACAGGGTTCTCAAAACATTGGCAGAAAGTGAAACTGTTATATATTGTATCCATTCACTGCATGCTTCAAGGCAGTCCTGAGGGACAAAAGTAGGTAATTTACCAAAAGTAGGTCACAGTGACATTCATCTTCTCCATTGACCTACAACATCAAAGAAAAGCTAATTGTCCAATGGTAATAAGGATCTTGTTAAGAACAGATTCCATCTGATTGGTTCTGTCACATTTTGCAGTAAATACTTTAGCCAATGATATTAAAGGTTGCATATGCTTTATGGCAGATTGTACACTTAAAACCATGATGGTACCGAATACTGCTGAAAACTCTTTAGATTAGATATATAGACGCACAGATTGCATACTTTTCCAGTTCGGGTCATTTCTAACATCTGAAACACATGTGTTGTTGAACACCAATAAACCTGCTGTTATTCCATATTTGCATATTACAGAGTTATCTGCCCTTGTAGGTAGGTATTGATAGTGATGTCATCTGTTTGTGAGCTTAACATCATACTTTTCGGAGGAAACAATGTGTATTGCGCAAAAAAATAATGACGTAACAATCAATACCTACCCGCAAGGAAGCTTACTCTGTAATATGCAAAGATAGAATATGTTGTCAGTGACATGTTTGTTGCCAAAGCAACAGGTCTCCTATAATCGGCATATTTCACTGATCATTATTCCCTCTCCATACCCGAAGGGTTCTTATTGTGAAAGATTTAGTGTTGATTAGTTTTTATTAATAAAGTGATGTCATCAGTACAAGATTTTTTGACTGACTTTACCCACAGGTGATGAAGGTAGTGTAATGTAGTGCAATTAACCGAGGGTCGCCGACAATAGACCTTACATTGTCTGCGATAGCTATATATACTGTTGTTCTCAAATATAAAACCTTGCATTGGTCTTAAAAAAATTTCTAATGTTCTTGTTATAGATTCTTTAGATTATTTCGATATATATATATATATATATATATATATATATATATACAGCTTGAATTTGTATTCATTAGATATGTCAATTCAGTATTACCAAGTCTATTGATCTTGTGATGTTAAAAGCTAATCATCAAAAAACCTACAATAATTGCACCGTTTATTGTCGTCAACCACTTGCTATATCAGGCGAGTTCTATATATATCGGCCCAGTGTTGTTTTAAATTTGATGGGTTGACGTCACCCGTTCACAATCTATGTCTCTTCAAATTGATTAATGACACTTGAGTCAACAAGACAAAAGAAAGTTGTAATTAACATTATCATTTAGTTTTTTAGAAATCTATATCCACACCAGGGTGGGAGGTTGTTGGTTTAATGGTATAGGTTTTATCCTTATAATAACTGAGTTACAATATTTACTATTTGTTTGATTATCTTCAGTAGTTAATGTCTGTCTCTGAAGGTAATTACTCTCTCCCACTGTAACTTAGTACCAACGATCAGCAAATGTAGTTAGCGAAACATTTCAACCCGAGTCTGTCTGTTGACACCCGAGTCTGTCTGTTGACAGGGACTTTTTGTTATACCTTCCGCAAGGAAGTTAAGTGTGGGGAGGATACTGAATTCAAGTTGTCTGTTTGTCATTCCATCTTTCTGTCTGCCTGTCTGTCTGGCTGTCTGTCTGTCTGCGGAACTCCTCATAGAATATTTACATATTTTGATAAAATTTGGTACAGAGTACCCTATCATAAAGAAGAGTTGAGTAAACCATATAGGGTTCTGCAACTCCTCTATTAAAGGAGTTATTACTAGATTTATGCAGCGGGGGTATTAGTCGTCCACTCTGGCGACAGTTCTAGTTTGTTATAGACATCATACACATTTATACTGGATTCATTGTCTGTCTGTCCATCTGTCCACCCTTCCATTTGTCTGTCCATCTGTAGATCGCCAGACTACTGCTTCTTAAGTACTGAAAGAATTACAATCAAACTTGATGTCAATAGTCCTTATACAGGATAGATATGCATAATATATATCGAAACAAGTTACATTCAATTATTTTAGAGTTATGCCCCTTTGTTACAAAATGGTGGCAAGTTGAGGGGATAGAGTACTAGTGTTTGGGGCAGGGAATATTATTGATACAAGCTGCCCTCCCAGAAGATAGCTTACATTTATTATTTGCAAAACATATAACAGAACCTTTTAACGCATCACTATATAGTCTATCCTGTCTATCTAAAAGACCACCCAAAAGACAAGGGAAAAGTGGTCTCTATAGACAAGTGGTCTTTATACACAGGTCAAATTGTGTTATAAATGGCCATTTGGGACCCTAAGAAAGTGGTCTTAATAAGCAGGTTGTTTCTATACAGAGGTGGTTGCTAATAAGGAAAGGCCAGTTTTGCTGTATTTTTGAAGTACTTTAACTTGATGCTGAAGCTACATGGTCATTAAAAAAATATTTAAAATTTAGCTGGATGTATGGTGATATATTGGTTAAAGTATGAGAGAATCAATTGGAGCAGACTGACATCTATTTAAGATCAAGGATGCATGATGACGGAAGATAATACAAAAAAAACAAGTTTTATTTTGGTGTAGGATATGCTTATGATTGATCATGTGTCTCTTGGGATCGATTACAAAACAAGCTATCAGTCTATCGCCATTATTAATGATTCATAGACATGTATATATACTTGTTGAAGATTAAAAGATTGCTGCACTTAGCACTAGTGGCATCGGTTCAGATAAAGGTGTATTGTACTATAGCTACATGTAAATGCATACTTGGTCATTTTTGCTTATGAAAGTGTCAGAAGCTGATGTCAATGCATCTTTAAAAACTGAAATTTAGATTGAAAAAAAAATATCAGAATAATTAAGGACCTAATGTTCGAGGCAATATTCCCCTGTTGTATGAAGGAAAAGACAGCCATGTTCGAGACAATATACCCCTGTAATATGCAAGGAAAAGACAGCCATTTTTTAAAGTTCCCTGTCCACCATTACAACAATAATTTGAGAATGTCAATCACTAATATAAAGCATCTGAATCTATAATGGAACAATGGGATTTAATATCTTTTAAAGGAGATGTTTTCAGTACAGATTGGTGTCAGCTCTGAGTTGCTACATACATTAGTGTCATGCTCATTATGTTGTGTTGGATGGTAATTTGCCTGCTGCAGTATATTAAATGTATACATTTTCGCCGGACCAACATTTTTAGGTTTCCTATACGGAATATATTCACAGAGGTTAAATTGTGCGCCTCACTAATTTAAATAACTCTTTGATACATTGTTCTTAGGTACGTCGATAAAGTTCTAAATATTTCGCTGGTGTTTTAGGAATTCATGAATTTTGGTAAAAACGTAAATATTGCGAAAATAAACCCCCCATACAATTAAACTTCATACAGAATACACATGAGTGCACAGTTATAGTTTTCGTATGGATGAGATGGACTTTTAATGAAGCTGATGAGATTTTAATGCAAACTTCAAATAATGTAACAGATAGCTCAGACAACATGTCACAGACTTCAGTCAAACTTTCCTGGAGTAGTCGCCATCTTCAGTTTAGCTTCCTTCTTATACCACAATAAATGTAATCAAGCTCACAAGTGGTAAATTAGTAAAGGGCTTCCTTTTCTGTATGACTTTGAATATAACTTCTAATATAACTTTATAAAGTATTTATCTGTTGAAATGTAAATATACTACGAAGTTGTCACAATAAATTGTATTAAAAGACAAGTACGTCTTTTACTTGTATTATAACATCTGACATTTATTCTTGACTTTATTTCTGATGAATATCCCGTTCATTCAGTATTGATAATTTTGATATAGTACCATTGGCACTAATAGTCACTGAACCGTGACTTATTAATGATAGACACCAACGGACCGTGAGTTATTAATGCGAGTTTATCTGAAATACAATTATACTGTCGGAAACAATTACTGACTCGTAGATCATCTCCTATGTCAAAGTGTATAAAAGTACTTCACAATATTTATATATTGTGTACAATTAATTAGAATAAGAAACTCATTTCAGGTGCTATAAATATATGAGCAATGTCATCACTTAAATCTGCGAATAACGTTTTTTAACAAAACACATCCTACCCGTTTTTATATAAGGCTAATTATAAAGTAATTAATCAATTACTATAACACAGCAATGTATTTGTATCCTAAGATTAAATCTGATGTATACATGTATGGTTTAATTAATAATATGCATGCTTACTGTTTTTATCATCAGTACTCATGATGAAGTAATTGAGAAATGGACCCGTCTGTGTTGTTGTGAAACTATGCCATAGGTCAAAATAACCTTCATTACTCTTTACCTTATGTAACTAAATGTTGTGTTTTTAGGAAGCCAACACCTTCTGCCGTCTAAATATTACCTTATTTTTAATTGTCCACATTTATACAGCGGATAAATCTGACAAAAAAATATCCTAATATCCCAGAAACATTCAGAAGTATTTACCAATTTCTCTTTGTTTTTGTAGGGTATGCTTACTACGGAGAATATCCTTTAGCTTTTGCTGCATGTTTCGGCCATGAAGATATCTACGACTTTCTGATAGATCACGGAGCTGATCCTGATCTACAGGACTCGTTCGGGAATACTGTCCTACACATGGTCGTAATAGCCGACCAAGTAGTAAGTATAGAATATATACCGTAAAAACTTGTGTAATTTGCGCATTTTTTCTGTGCAAAAATAAAATATGAAGTTGGAGGTGCGCAAAATAAATTGTTAGGGGCGCTTTAAAAATTTTACGGGGAAAAAATCTGTCCATTCTGAGGGGCTGACAATCTATGAATGTCGAGGTACTGCACTGTTTATGGTACACTCTTCAGTGGATTTTATTCAATGTTAATTTTAACTTTGGTAATTGTGTCTGAGTGGTTAAGATGTCCCGACATATTACCACAAGCCCTCCACCTCACGGTTGTGAGTTCGAATCCAATGTGGAGCAGCTGCCAGATACTGACTACTGGTCAGTGGTTTTTCTCCGAGTACTCTTTCCTCCACAAACAAACCTGGTAATAAAATCAAATGCTTTTTTTTTTCTCTTCCTATAAACAAAACTCTTTGGATTCACAATTTATATGTTTCATTGGATTTTATTTAACATATTGTGTTTTTCTCTCTTTCTGGTATGTTTGTTAACATAGATCTTTGGATTTACAATTTACACACTTCATTGGATTTGATTTAATGTTATTTTTTCATCCTTTTTTTTCGTCTCCTATGTTTGTAAACAGAGTTCTTTGGAGTCTTTTTTTCCAGGATGTTGCCTGCAGTAGAGTAAACATTGTATGCATGCAATGGGAATAGATATGTTGTACACTTTTACAAGTGCAGATGACTTTAATCAACTCTTCATATGAGGATAAAAAAGTGATAATTAAATCTGTGCATTTCATGATTGACGCTCGTAAAATGAAATAAAAGAAAGTCTGTTAGTTAGAAAAACAGTTTTAGATTTAATTGAAGTGTATTGATAAAATAGTGGAATACACTTAATTGCATAGACGATTTTCCTGAAGGCAATATACAAAACTGGAGGTAGAATTTAATTAATTTGCTCTTTCATGTACTGTTACATCAATTAGAATGCCGAGTAGACTTTATTATCGTGCTTTATTTAAGCTGCTTAATTATGTCTGCAGATAAAAAACAATCTCCCAAAAGAGTATAATTATGCACTTCACTTATCATTTTGTGGATTAAATATTAAGTAATTTGGGGTTTTTTTGTGTGAAAATATAAGTCCTGTGTAAATATAATGCTGTACGTCAGAAAAAATGGCTCATCTCTTGGATGGCCGTATGTTTATTTTTAACAAATTAGATGCAAATATTTTTATATCATCATTTCCTCGGGTAAAGGTTCAGCAAATGAATAAAATGGCAAAAGACATCATAAAATGCAAACAACAGTGAAACAAATTGATGATGTCGTCACCCTTTCTGGCTTCTCTTGAACTTACAAAAGTTATAATTCACAAAAATATAAAATGTATACTATATTTTATCTTACAGAACATGTATAAATATTGTGTGAGACATCACAAGAAACCTGCAAAGACCTACATCGAAAACAACTGCAAGTTAACTCCCTTGACGCTGGCCAGTAAACTCGGGCGACAGGAGATCTTCAAAGAGATGTTGGAGCTAGGAAGTTTGGTAAGGCATTATAACATGTTAACATAATGGCATTAGGCTATACTTTAGTTCAAAACTTTGCTTAATTGTGATAAATAGTCAAACCAAACTTGCTATGAAGGACACCTCTATATAAAGGACATATGTCTATAAAGTACATCTGCATATTAAGGACACCTGTCGAAAGAAAGGACACTTGTCTATAAAGGACACTTGTTTATAAAGGACACCTGTCTATAAAGGACACCTGTCTATAAACAACAGACTCATCAACACCATTTGGTGTAAATTACTCTACCATTGACTTCTGTATAAAGTACACCTGTCTATAAAGTACACCTGTCTATAAAGGACACCTGTCTATAAAGAACAGACTCATCAACACCATTTTTTGTAAATTACTCTATCATTGGCCTCTGTATATAGTACACCTATCTATAAAGGACGCTTGTCTATGAAGGACACCTGTCTATAAAGGACAGACTCATCAACACCATTTGTTGTAAATTACTCTACTGTTGACCTCTGTATAAAGTACACCTGTCTATAAAGGACACCTGTCTATAAAGGATGCCTGTCTATAAAGGACGCTTGTCTATGAAGGACACCTGTCTATAAAGGGCACTTGTCTACAAAGAACGCCTGTTTATAAAGGACATCTGTCTATAAAGGACACCTGTCTATAAAGAACAGACTCATCAAAACCATTTGTTGTAAATTACTCTACTATTGACCTCTGTATAAAGTACACCTGTCTACAAAGGACACTTGTCAATAAAGGACACCTGTCTATAAAGGAAATCTGTCTATAAAGGACACCTGTCTATAAAGAACAGACTAATCAACAGCATTTTTTGTAAATTACTCTATCATTGGCCTCTGTATATAGTACACCTATCTATAAAGGACACCTATCTATAAAGGACACCTGTCTATAAAGGATAGACTCATCAACACCATTTGTTGTAAATTACTCTACTGTTGACCTCTGTATAAAGTACACCTGTCTATAAAGGACACCTGTCTATAAAGGATGCCTGTCTATAAAGGACGCTTGTCTATGAAGGACACCTGTCTATAAAGGGCACTTGTCTAAAAAGAACGCCTGTTTATAAAGGAAATCTGTCTATAAAGGACACCTGTCTATAAAGAACAACTCATCAACACCATTTGTTGTAAATTACTCTACTATTGACCTCTGTATAAAGTACACCTGTCTATAAAGGACACCTGTCTATAAAGAACGCCTCTGTATAAAGTAAACCTGTCTATAAAGGACACCTGTCTATAAAGAACGCCTGTGTATAAAGGACGCCTGTCTATAAAGGATATCTTCTAACAAATGTCCCTTTGATGTCCTTTATAAACAGGTATATAGAATGCAAAAGCTCGCAAATCTGTCATTCAGTTCCATAACCAAACAGTGCCTGGAAATTTAAGCTTATTATAACCATCCCCATGATTGTCCGACTTCCAACAATTATTCCCACTGGCTTTAGATTCTCTAGGTGGAATTAAAACCCAAGAAATTTGGATTATGTGTTTCTGTATGTGTTTACTCATTCACCTCTGAAGACACATTTAAGCTTTCATAAATCAAGGACTAGAACAGTTCATTATGAAATTTCAGGGGTGAATGAGTTTAAATAATTAATCAGAAACGTTTTATCTAAATGTATCTTGATCACCTTAATTGAAAATTTGATTAAATGTTTATCAAGATGGTACACTTAATATTTTATAGATGGGATGTATTATATTTAACTGTTATTTAAATGTTTGCATTGCATAATCTTCAATAACAGTTCTTCATCCTGTCAAATTATATTCCTTAATAAAATATACAAAGAAGTTATTTGCAAATATAAGCAACACAAGGATTTTGTTATTGAATGGTTTATTCTACGTACAATTGTACCTGTTTTGAGTTAAATCAACCATTAAGGTCTGATATTAAAATATTGATCTGTTTTGTATAAAATGTTTACCCATCCAATCCTAGACATACAATGTATAGATAATGGATTCTGATGTTATATAGCCTGATCTGGATTTGTATTGTATACAAAAATAAATGGGACTAAGGAACAGTTCCTTTATTATATATATTTTACACATATATATATATGTAATATTTATTTATCATGTACAGATACATCAATTTTGGTATCTATCTGATCAAAAACCTCCCCTATACATAGTGGAAATTAGATATCCTTGAGTATCAAAAATAAAACTTACAAATAGGACATGTCTGTTTCAAAAGAGAAACTGTAAATATCAAAAATGCTATTTTAATGTAAAAACTAGCTTTAAGGTTTTGGAATTGGCATTTATAGGTGTTGCATTGCAGTAGATGTGTACTTGTTATGGACAACTAATAAAAAGTTTTTAGCCTGCTTCTGCATAGAATCAATTTTAATAAAACTTCATAGATTTTATGATATATAATCATCGCTATAAAGCCTTTGGAGGATACATAGCTTAAGAAACTGTAAACACATGTAGAGTTTTGAGAAAAAGATGCATTTGACCTGTAAACTTCTTGAAAAATACCACATCCACCCTTACCAATTAGCAGCATATACTGCATTAATTTGCAGCATTTGCTGAAACCAAGCTGCTGTGTAGTGCTGGCAATCCTGGCATGACGCTGTAGGTCTTAAAGCTTGAATGCAGCTTGTGTCCATTACCATGCTTCATAAGAGCACATGCTGCAATCATGCTTATATATGGACCACCTGTTGATAATGACATGATATCATGTCCATTAGGTGTTGTTGAGAAATTGATAAACTACATTACATATGACATATGTCGAATTGTGTTGAAATGGATCATTTGGGACCCTAGAGAAGTGTCTAAGTAGGCAGATGGTCTTTATACAGAGGTGGCCGCTAAGGCAGGTTTCGCTGTAAATATCTGGTATGACCACTTTAAAGAAGGCACAATCCAGCACTCATCAGGCCTATTGGGCCTCTTCTAAAATTGTACACAGGCTTATTGGGCCTCTTCTGAAATTGTACAAAGGCCCATTTATATCACTTTAGAAAAAGGCATGCATATTCAGTACAATACACCAGATGTAAACATTGGATATTATTCTACGCAGATTGATTGCAAAAGGTACTCTAACTCCCGTCAGCTGATCATAACAGCGATGTATGGCATGCTTTTGTTGCTAGCCTTGAAAAGTGCCAAGAAAGCTAACAAATGACTCAACACTTCACCACCCTGTATCAGCTCGGCTGACAGACTGAACTATGTCATGTTTGATTTTAGTATTGAATGCTGCAGATATTTCGTTAATTGCAAATTTAAAGCACCTTCTACATAAAGGAAATGTGACTTTAATCTAGCCGATGGTGGATAAATTGTGAAATAAATCTGATAGTAAGGATTGGGGGATATTGATTTTGTACCCTGGCAGTATTTATCATTAGGCCGACTTCGATAAGGTGTTTGTCGGGACAGACGTTGGGTATGGCCGTCGTCGAACATATTGCAGATGACAGTGATGAAAGCTTTAGGGTCATTTTAGTACATTTCATTGCAGATGTTGATTCATATAGCAATGGTAATTTAATTTATTTCTTTTATGGCAGATATATATACACATATGAAATCTTGTGATACAAAGGTGTGTGGCAATATTTATTTTGTAAAAAATGTCTGCTAGCATTTTCTTTGACTCCAATGGGCTGTTTTTCAAATATTGTCAAGTTTTACTATAAAATTTGGCAGAATTGAAGTAATTAATAATATTGATGCCAAGAAATGTTGAAAAGAAAACAAAACCTTGAATAATTGAAGAAATTGGAAAGTTTGGTTTTGAGCAAAGTTTTGAGTAGTCTTTTAGTTTCAAAATCATGTGCCTACGCCTGGTTTTTGAGATATTTTTTAAGGACTATTGTATTATAAGGATTGTTTCCTATATCAATATATCTTTCCTTTTGAAAACATCACATGAAGTTTATGTACCGGTATTCAATTTAATTTAACAATAATGATAGTAATAGATAACTCAATTAAGGTTTACCCATTGCAAGCAATAAAATCACTAAAATTTACCGAAATGTTCACGTTTTGAGCAATATTCTTGAACTCAAGGAAACTCCTGGACTTAAAATCTACCAAAGAAAATCATTGCATTGTACTTCTTTAGTGGTTTTGTTGGGACCTTTGGGCCAACCTTCAAATATATAAGCAATGTCAACACATAAGGGGGCTCTTACTCAATTCAGGAACTTCTTTAAAGGGACATACATCTTGGAACTTGGGGACAACATTACCATAAAAAAGAGACCTGCTTTTTTAAAAGTATGACTGACATTGTCAATGTTGTGTATTGGCTTTTGAAGTGATATAAGGTCATATGAAAGTGTCCAAGACCTGAGGCTGAAATCTAGGTAGAATATTAAAATGACATTACCTGATGGAAGTTGGTCAATTAAACTGACCTTGTCACGTTCAGGTAAAAGTTGATATGGCCGTGGTTCAGGATGTCCTTTTTACCGTGGTAATTACTCGTCAGTAATACTGGCTATTAGTGTAATTCCCTATTGTAGAGGATATTAGCCCCAGTATATCGACCACAAACTTGTGTTGATCCGCGTCAATCAATTGGCCAACTTCAGTCAAGTTAAAAGCAAAATTTTGGTCAAATGGAACATATTGAATCTCACTCAGTGGGTGCTCATTTCACATGACTTTTCATATGAGGAAAACTGATACCATATAATTTGTAAAACAACTTTTGTATCATTAGATACCATCGCATTGGGAGCTAAATTTAGTAGGTTGTCATGATCAGGTCATTTTATTTAGGATTTAAGAAGACCAGATTTTTGAAGGATTTTTAGTAATAAGTCATTTAAGGGCATGCCAGGTTTTGGAGATGGCCAAAAGCCAGAGTACTTGGAGAAAAAAATACCATGCTACGATCTGTACTTGGGAAATCTCCACCCCATGTGGAATTAAAATTCAAAAGAGGAAGGCTATAAGAGGAATGTCAGAACACCATAGCCCCTTGGCCACCCGTACAGCCCCAAATCCACCCCTAAAGGTCACTGTTCACTCACAGTACATGTGTACCAAAGATATTTATTGACGGCACAATTTGGAAAGTCACATTTGATTGGTTTTATATGTGCTTGTAATTGTCACTGGTTGTTAGCGAATATTGATAAATTTGTTCAGGTTCCAAGAATTACACCACTAGACTTCAAAACCAAACATTGATTTAACTGTCCACTACAAGGAATACACTATAGTAGTTTTACTGTATGTAAATTTAATGTCACTTCAAGTTGACCTCACTGGATTCTTATCCTTATGAAAACAATTGTGCAAGACTGCTTATAATATTGATGAACATTAAAGAAGTCTTAAGTTTTGTTGATTTAACTTACTCTCATCTTGGTGTTTCCACAAATATCTCCTGATCTGAGCACAGTCAAGCCTGTCTATATATATACATGTATATATATAAATACGACACAGGGGACAAAAAAGTTACCTATTTATAGCCTAGTGGTCTTTATACATTGGCCAAATTCTGGTTAAACTGGCTACTTGGGACCCCAAGAAAGTGATAAGCAGGTGGTCTTTCTTCAAATGTAGGAATACAAGGACTTGGTTTAAGTAAGTGCATGTGCAACATCCCTGAGTGAAGGATATTAGTTTTGTAAAAACTATAGTAAAACAACAGCGTTATGGTATATAGGAATAGGGTTAATCCCTAAGGGAAAGATTGATAAAATTATGTAACTATATATATATATATGTATGCATATACAAATTTTAGAACATTTTCACTATGATCCAATAAATTAAATCACTGTGAGAAAATGTTGTTACCCAATGAAACAAGCATATATAATAAGTTGCCAAGTTTTCAGTACTTCTTTGAATCAAAAGTACAGTAAACCACTGAATCAGTCAGTCACCTGTTAGACCTATATTATAATTTTCCCACAATGACAGTGCTATTCTAGTCCTGTAATAGTTACCTAAGAATCTTTCAATTATAAGGAAGGGATTTTTCTCTATCACTGTTGACATTTGTAGTGTTGTGGTATTGATTTGGAGTGAAATACTGGGATGAAGTAATTATATGCGTCTGTATGGCGTCTCCATTTCAATCAATGCTTAACGTGCAAGTTTAAATGTTAACGAAGAAACAGATATTGATTTGAATCCAGTTCAGGTAATTATATAATAAATTCAAATTTTTTATTCTTTTTTTTTTCAACTTTTGGTTGGTGATTTTCTCATCATATTGAAAAATGACAATATGGGTTAAAACAAACAAAATAATGGTACTAGTATGTTATTTGTAATTTAGAATGATGACACCATGTGTTGTCAGTGAAAACTACCTAGACATTTACTTCAGGGTATAATTTTAAAACCATCCTTGAGGATCAAACACTGTACTGACCAAGTGTTTACATTTAATGTCAGATTATTCTAGCCAACTATTTACCCGCCTTGGCAATGTGATATAAAACTGACAGCTATTCGGCTGTAATAACACCATGAGTCTGATGGGTTTGGGTTGATTTTGTTTTACATTCCACATCCTGTTAACAACCAGCTAGGTCATTTAAGGACAGTTGTCAGGTTTAAATGGTGCAGGAAAGCCAGGCTACTGGAGAAAAACCATTGACCTATGATCAGTTTATGTCTGCCAAGTGTTCGTCTTGCGTTTCAAACTTACAACCCAGAGTTGAAGGGCTATATGTCAGATCATAGTATAAATCAACTGCTCATTCCTGCACTCAGTCACCACGGCCCCTGCACTTAGTCATCGCGGCCCCAGCATTCAGCAAAGTCAGCCCCCTGCATCGTCACCACTCGCGCAGCCCCCTGCACTCGGTCACTGCGGCTCCATGCATTTGGTCACAACAACCCCTGCTTTGACCACAAGCTTGATCTATAATTGGGGTTTCGTTATTTCTTTCCCCTTTTTCAATTATTGAAATTATCTTAGATTGAGTTCAGAACACTAAATAAGAACATAGTGACACATTTTAGACATGAATTTGCTGAGTACACCTGTCAGCTAATTTAGCTTACTTTCTAATTCTACAGATATATATCCTGTTGTTTGTTCCCTTGGGACAAAAGTCCTTCATCAATGACTGTCACGATTCCATTCTCTTTCCCTGATATGATTATAATATAAATGTACTTGTAATATAGCCAAATCAATTTTATGCTTGCTCTCTACTTAACAACCATTGAAGCTATGATGAGTATATATGTCAAATAGTGTGTAAATTGGTCATTTGGAACCATAACAAAGTGGTCATATACAGCAGGTGGTCTTTATACAGAGGTGCTTTCTAATGCAGGTTTGACTGTAATTTCCCCTGAATAGATTTTACATTTTTCAGTAGATTTCAGAGCTCTGCTGGTAATTTTTCAGTAGATTTCAGAGCTCTGCTGGTTATTTTTCTGAAGATTTCAGAGCTCTGCTGGTAATAGATATTTTTCAATATATTTTAAAGCTTTCCATGTTGCTATATAAAGGATGACATTAATACATTTGTTTTTGTCTATAGGAATTTTGGAGATACAGTAATATCACCTGCTCAGCGTACCCGCTGCTAGCTCTAGACTCGATAGGCCCGAGTGGGGAAACCAGTAAGTATTTGATAGTCCATTCTCCCCTGGTATTTCATAATGGACTGCTCCTGTTCTTGATGTAGAAGAGTCCAAATGTGTCTTCAGGGATGAATGAGTTAAGTGAAATATTTCTAATTTCATACGCTCTGTGGTCAAACTTAAGAGGTCAGTCACTTAACTGGATATAAGTTCAATAGAAATGGTATTAGTTAATGATGCGATATGACTTGTAGATTAGGAGACGATTTATTTGTGTACTCAGGTCACTTGGATTCAGTTTACATTAATACTGTCAAATCATGAAGCGTTTTACTGTGTTGGGCCCCTTTTTTTAAAAAGGTGAATCACAATTAACCAACAAATCCTAAATGATGAAATAATTTCATGTAACCCAAAATTCATGAAATTTCATGAAATAATTAACAAAACCTCATGTTTTTCAGAAGTGCTCTTTCCGCTTAATCATGATTTGTTATTTTCAGCCAGTTTTTGGCAATAATATTCACTGGTTTGCTCCAAATACAAATTATATAATTTACTAATCAAGTAATGATCAATTTCTTGAACAACTGAGCTCATGTGCATGATCAGATTATTTCACAGGATAATGAATTTCAATATTGATATCTGATAATCAATAAGTTTATATAGGATATATACAAATCTCTATCATTATTTTCTGATTTGTTAGATTTGAATTCTGCGCTGATGATATTGCTGGTATGCATGATGAAGATTGTCTGCAAAGCTCTCACTGGCATCTAAATAGACCATAAGATTTTATAGGATTATATATAGTTCAATGCTTAATTATAATTTTCTTATTTGTTAGATTGGAATTCTGCTCTGATGATAATCATCAATGGCGACCGAGACGAACACCTAGACATGTTAGAAGGCGGCGTGATGCGACAACTCTTAGATGAAAAGTGGGAACGATTTGCCAGGGTAAGTCTTTGTTACAGGGAGGGGAGACAACTCTGATTGTCTGGTGTATTACTTTAAATACACCCAAATGAATTTCATTGATAAAATGAACACCGATAGTGCAGAAAAAAATTACATTGATATTGAAACTCAGTGATTAAGGAACCATGTCTCACACTGAATTGCTATTTATATAGTATTAATGGCTTATAGAGTTTTTCATTTTATATGTGTACTTGAAAGAAAATTAAGTGTGAAGACATAATGTATTGATTATCAATTTCTAATATCCTGTGTATTACGTTTGATGATAAAGCAATTTCTATGATGTAGTTATATCTTCAGTGAGACTAAAAACATTTTTACCTTCGTAGAAATCTTTTATTTTGTTATGTGCACTCAACAGGTAATGACTCTCGTCAACACATTAGGGACATGTTTCCGTGTTAATCGTTATATTTAGCTGTCTTTAACTTTTAGATTAAACGTGTATTTTCCACACTGTCCTTAAGTTTCTTTAGACCATACCGTTCCCTATTGTAAATTGAAAGTAAGGCTTAATGATGAATGATTTTTTATTTTTTTTCGCAAACTATAAACTTTCCTGGTACATAAGGTTTTTTAAATTGCTCTAACTGGTATAATTCTGTACATGCACTCAGACACGTGATTATTACTATGTACTAATTACAGTATGTGCGCAGACTAACAATATACCAGAGAATCTGTACTAGTTGGTATTTACAATACATAACCTTGGCAGACAATTTCAATGTAGACAATATTGATTATTATATGATAATATACAAGGTCATGAATAATTTACCTACTTTCATGTATGAACTTTTTTAATGCCATTTTCATTATCTAATTTTTTTGAAAAATCAAAAGCTTTGTTGAATAAAAGACTATATGGTGTCAATCTTTATTGATTTTACATAGTAATTGCTGCTGTATCTTGATTAGTTCTTCATCTTCTACAGTTCATGAACATTCATGAACATTCATAAACTGTGCATGCTGCAACACAGTGTGTCACCATACCATGGTAAAGGAACAGTTGTAGTTCATGAATAAATCACGAATGTTCATGAATGGGCATAAATGTTCATGAATGGGCATAAGTTTTCATGGGATATTTAGTTCTTTCATCATTATTCATAATGCTTTTAAGTTCATGAATATTATTCAAACATTCATACGGTTTTGATGATTTTTCATGAATAGGAATGTTCATGAACATTATTAATTCATGAACTTGATTGATTTTATGGATGAAAACCTATGCTATAGTATTCATGAATGTTCATGAAATATTTTTTTTTCAAAATTATTCATGAAATTTTTAGATCATGAATCTCATGAAAATATTCAATAATTGAAAAATATTCATGAATTATATTCATGAACCTATTATTTTTCATATTAACCTTGAATCATACTGATGTATATATAGTTTTAAAATATATAAATAATTCTTCATTTTCTATTTACAGAGACGTTTTTTCCAGCGACTAGTCCTAGCCTTTGTCCATCTAGCTTTAATCAGTGGTGCAGTTTATACACGACCTTCCAAAGACTTCCTCGCTTACAATGAGCCAAAAGATGCTGTAAGTTCCTGTACCAATGAATTTTTAGGCGCCAAGATCATAGGAGATATAAGAAATCTGTCTAAACTAATCAAACTACAATTACAAACGATTAGTTATCTAATTCTTTATTGGCTAATCAAAAATCCAAACTAAACCAATCAAAGATGAAAATGTATAATTAACTTTTGTCTTTTTATGTTAGATTGATTTTGAAAGAAAGAAAAGACAATTTTGTGCACAAGCAATAACCTCTTATGATAAATACAGTATAATCAATTTCATTAAAATAAACAGGTGATTTGATAATTGATATGGCATACCTTGTAAGCAGACTATGGGGTGTATGTATAAGAGTTACAACATTCCCACTTAAGAGTTACTTCCCTTTGTTTGGCCAGGTTATTAACTGTTTCTGTGTGTGTTATAGGCCCGTTTTGTGTGTGAAATCCTCGTTATTCTCGGCTGTGTTATGATCCTGGCGATGGAAGTTGTGGAAATTGGTTCACAAGGAATCCTAGGCTTCTTAAAAAACTGTGTAAGTATATCTGAATATCATGTATCAAGATGTGTTATTATAACTAAATATATCTGAAATAAAATTTTAAAGCCCTATTCTTATTTATGTAATCTGCCTCCATGGCTAAGTATTAATGGCAGCTTCAAGAATCATTAACAAAGTGGGTAAAGTACAATTTATCTTCAATAACTCTCACCTTCTAGTGAAAAAACATATCAGAAAGGTATCAAAATACAACATCACAATTAATGGATGGTTGGACAAATCAAAGGTAAATCTTACTTGTCCACTTTATTTTGGTATCTAGAAACATTTTTTTACAGAATGACTTCAATTACACTTTGAAAAAAAAAATTAGGTCAGGTCTTTCAAGGTCTTTATTAAAAGTTTAAAAGGAGTCTTTACCGTTAGTCAGATGTCAAGGTCATTCCTGAAACTGAAATTCTTTGAATGCCTTAAACTATTGATTTTAATTTGTGTGTTTAAATTTATGTGTTGTAGAAATCCAATGTGGTAAATATCTCATGGGTTTTGGATTAAATGCTAGAGTATGTTTTGGTAGTTTTTTAGTTGATTTTGTTTGATCTTATTAAATTGCTAGTATTTATATGAGATTAGATATGAAGTATGGTGATGGTTATAGACATACATGTACTTGTTGCTTTTTAACTTGTTTAACGCAGATATGAAATGTACTTGAATAGGTTGAAACCCCAATATTTGATATGAAACTATTTGAACTATTTTTTGCCCCTGTCGTAAATTAAAGTGCATGGGAGTTTTTATGAACTAAGATAACTTAATTTCAGGTATCTTCAACCTGTCAGATATGTCATTTTGAAATGACATCAGAAGAAAAATTTGTATTGTTTCTGTTTCCAGCAACATGCTCCTGCACATACAAAGTTTATGACATTGTAATTTCAAAGTACATAATTCAGTGTGTGTAATTCTAATTCCAAAACCGTTCTCCTGCACCTACAAAGTTTATGTGTTGTGTAATTTCATGAATTTTGTGTAATAAAATCTCATTATGTTAATGAATTTTGTGTGATTTTCTTTTCAGCAACACGCTCCTGCCCAAACCATGTTTATGAATTTTGTGTGATTTTATTTTCAGCAACATGCTCCTGCCCAAACCATGTTTATGAATTTTGTGTGATTTTATTTTCAGCAACATGCTCCTGCCCAAACCATGTTTATGAATTTTGTGTGATTTTATTTTCAGCAACACGCTCCTGCCCAAACCATGTTTATGAATTTTGTGTGATTTTATTTTCAGCAACATGCTCCTGCCCAAACCATGTTTATGAATTTTGTGTGATTTTATTTTCAGCAACACGCTCCTGCCCAAGCCATGTTGATGAATTTTGTGTGATTTATTTTCAGCAACACGCTCTTGCCCTAACTTTAATGTTTTTGAATCTTCTGTGATTATATTTTCAAAAACAAGCTCCTGCCCAAACCATGTTGATGAGTTTTGTGTGATTTTATTTTCAGCAACACGATCCTGCCCGAGCCATGTTGATGAATTTTGTGTGATTTTATTTTCAGCAACATACTCTTGACCTAACTGTAATGTTTTTGAATCTTCTGTGATTATATTTTCAACAACACGCTCTTGCCCAAATAATGCTTATGAAATTTTGTGTGATTTTATTTTCAGCAACACGCTCCTGCCCAAACCATGTTTATGATATCATGTATCCTAATCCTCCTATGTATTCCTGTGCGGTTCACGAAGCAGGAGATGGCGGAGGACATTCTACTCATCATAGCCGTCCCTGGTTCCTGGTTCTTCCTACTCTTCTTTGCCAGGTAAGTGATTATCTCCCCTGTCACATCAGGTCTGGGTAGTAGATTTTATACAGTCAACCAACTTTCTTTCGCATGTAATTTATATTTGTGATCAGGTAAATTCACAAATGTTTATCTCCTTGAATTTCCTTCGTTATATTGAAAGCAATTACAATTCAATAATGTTAATTATCTGCTGAAGTTAAGTTAAATCGCACAATTTAGTAGCCACAAAAATTAATCATCATGAACTTGATTTAAAACAGAAATCATACAGTTTAGTAGCCATGAAAGTTAATCATTGTGAACTTGATTTAAAACTGAAATCATACAATTTAGTAGCCATGAAAGAAAGACTATTGACAGTATCTGGAAACTACAGTATGGTGGTCAAAAACAAAGGTGCCGGTTTTACTGTATATGTTTCAAAATCTTTTATATTTTAGTTATACAATAACACATTATCTATAGGGTAAAAATCCGGAAATGACTGAATTGTTTATTAATATTTGCATGAGTGAAAAAAATCCATGGATATGTTAACTTCAAGTTACATGTAGATTAAATGTAAATTTTCATTGTTCTATTGAAATATGTATATTAAAATTATAAGACTCGATCAGAACAAGCTTGTTATTTGTTGTGCTTTCAGGGGCTATCTTATAACAGGACCAATGATCGTGATGACGTATAAGATGATTGCGTCAGATTTCGTCCGATTTGGGTCTATTTATACGATATTCATTATCCAATTCTCAATAGGTATAGTGCTGGTTTATTCAGGAGTTACTCCCCCTTACACAAAACTAAAATGTCAATATTTAACCCTTTCTGCCATTAATACACACGAGGGACTTACAATTAACTCTATGCATTCATTATCAAACTTGTCTTAAAAAGTTATTTTATTGCCTACATCGCTGTTTCAACAGACATGATTTGATTACTTTTAACCTTTTTTTCTTTATTATTTAATGAAATTACTTAAAGATATAGGCATTTTTATACATACACAAATATCAATTTTTATGAAAAATTTAATCCTATTACAAAATTCAGAGGAGTATGAATTATTTTTGAGAATATTTGATTATTTTAGATACTATATAGATATATCACTATTGGAAGATTGAAACATTCTACTTTTTATTTTTGAAATTGAAAAATATGATGAAGGCAGTTCATGTATATGTCTTCATAAATTGGCATTTGTTTGTTATATATACATATTAATTTGTTCTTACAACTATTGTGTTTGAAAACCAATCAAATAATTTAATATATAATCATATACTTAATTTGTTCATTGGGGTATACAGTCAAAACTGTCTGTAAAGACCACCCAAAAAAATTACCCTATTGCCAAGTGGTCAATACACTGTATAGTTGTTCAATTTCTTGGAAGTAAAATTTTGCGATTAACTGTTTTGGACTTATTCGCGGGGGTTTATTTTTGCGAATTATCATTCTAGCCTTTCAAATCCCATTCTTTTGGTAGGCTATTATATGTGAAACAATGATTTGATAAATTTTGCTTGGTATTAAATTTCATGATTTTGAATGGACCTGCAAAATCTAAACTCCTCGAATAATAGCAACTGTACAGTTCACTGGTCAAATTGTGTTATGAATGACCATTTTGGTCAATAAAGCAGGATTTGCTGTATATGACACTTCCCTCACAATTCATATGTTGGTGATTGGCTCAGTAAGATTCTTTGTTCCATTTAACTTCCTTAACAACGGTTCATACTGTGTTGACATTATCATATAAAGGTACTCAAAGTAAATTCCTCCTGGAAATTGAAATAAAAATGAGAAGTTCAAGAAATGATGAAATGCTAAATGCTAACCTACAGATAATAATTATGATAGATTTGAATGTATTTTGTCAATTAAATTTGATGCATATCATCATAAAGATATTTCATAGTTTGAATTACAAAATCAGGCATCAAATGATTGTTCGTTATTGCATATTCCCACCAGATTATTTTGCTGTTTGAACTTTGTACAAGTATTGCTGAAATTCACCACACATGCCATAATTCCACTTGCTAGAATTTCAATATCTGAATTGCATATGATGATTATAAATATTTAGTCTGCATGACACCAAAATAAAAAAAAAAATAAAAAAATGCATATTATGTTATAAATTTCACAAATTCATGTGTAAGTATGAATCATTGATTATTAATGACATGGACTATTTCCACTAATGATGACATGTGAATGTTCACCTTTTACCTTTGACCCCATGTGTTGGTTAACCTTTCTGCACTAACATCACCTGCCCCCTTTTCCTCTTTATCCCCTACAGGAGTGTCAAACTAACTGGTCCCTTCGTCACCATGATCTACAAAATGTGTGTGGGCGACCTCGTACGATTTGGGGCCATATATACAATATTTCTGTTAGCATTTTGTCAAGGTAAGTCAGGTGAAGCTTTTGACTCTTTCACCCCTGAAGATACATTTAGGCTCTTCTAAATCAAAGACTAGACCAGTCCATTATGAAATTTCAGGGCTGAATTGAGTAAGATTGAATAATATATATTTTTTTCTAAGTGTTCATAACAATGTAAAGACTATCAAAGAGGTTATTAAAATTCAAAATTTTGAAAATAATCTTTGGTAGTCTTTTTATTAGTTAAGTTATTTTTCACACAAATGTATCTTTAAAACATAAGACAGAATTTTTAGGCCCCCACCCCCTTTCATGAAAGTGGAGGGGTGGGGGGGCGTATATGTATAATGTTACCTTCATCTGTACCATCTTACATTTATATAGGGAGATGGGGCATTAATGTCTGTAAACATTTTCAAAAAATATTTGAGATTTTTTAAGTCAATTCAAACAACATTACACTGTTTTCATAATAGATCAGAGCCTATAGAACCTGATAACACCTTAACTTAAGACTTTCTTGCTCCAGTGATATTTCCATGTCTATGGTTATGTGAAGGTTCTGTTTGTGCATTTTTATCTTGAGATAAAGAGATAGAGGATAAAGCACATATCATTGTATAAAGAACAAATTACCAATTTTAACATTCTTCATAAGAATAGATGGATTAGGACTTCCGTGATCGTAATCTAAACCATGAACATCGTACTCATGTTACTGAAATAATTAGTAAAACCTATGGTGAAAATCTAGACAACTGGAAGAATATTTAGGTACTCAGGTGAAAACCTCTGGCTATATAGATGACAAGAAAAACGTCTGACACCATGATTAGGGTGGCTTAAAGTGTTCTCATTTAAGATTTAAAGGGTAGTGGGTACAGTTTAAAATTGGGAGGAAATGATGCACAATAAAGGTAAAAAAATATAAAGTCATTTGTTATTAGATGGAAAATACATTGAAAACATTTTTTCACTTTGGAAAACAGAAGAATGTTACCATAAGATATATAAACACAATGTCTTTTTCTTTCGCTTTTTCTGTTAATTGACAATTAATTTTCATCATTAAATTTTAATTTCATATTTGTCATATTTACCCTTTTGATTTCTATTTTAGCTTTCTACTTCCTGTTCCAAGGAGCCACAGACAGTCAGGGTTTCAATAACCTTGGGGACACCATTATGACCTTATTCCAGATGACCTTGGGAGAGTTTAAGGTATACACACTACGAATTATAAAGTACATCATACACAAAATCAGATAAAAATTACTTCAATTTATATAATAGCTCATATACATGGTTTATCACGTCCTTATCCACCACGATTATATTACATTTTCATCAGCATGATATTAAGTCAACACACAATTATTTTAATTTTTTGAAGCTTAATTATTGAAATTGAATTTCCTTTTACTGTAAATGTTCAAGCTTATAAATATTTAGTGGTAAGAACTTATATGATTACCATTCACAGATTTTGTATTTTGTGAGTTAATAGCAAGAGAAATCTATTTCAGATCTGTATATCATATACCCATCATATATAGGTTATCCTGTAAACAAAATACATTTATCAGATTATTTTGAAAGCTTTTATGATCAGATACATATGTGAGCTATATAAAGTTTGTTTTATAGTGAATTAATACTATGGATTTTATTTCTTGTAATAATTTATAATGTATTGGATCAAATTACAGGAATATTAAAAAAATTATTGCTCATAACATATCACCATAGGGAATGGTGACACCATTCAAAGGGCACCATATATATATATATATATATAAATTTAAATGGCTGTATAAATGTACATAATTAACTCATATTTAATGCTGGTATATTTTTTTTTTAATTTGTGTTGGCTAGTTGACAAACATTTTATGTCTAGGTACATTATTATCATGTTCTGAGTCACACAACGTCTTACATCAAGATCATACTCAGAATAGTCATTTGTGTTTTATGGAAAGATGGATTAATTGAAGTGTACTGTTTCCTGAGCAATATAAATATCATATTTAGGAAATACACTTTTGTTCATTATCAAGAGTGTAAGTTTATATTTTATGAAGGGGGAAAAAAGATAAGTGAATATTAAAGGTAAAAGTGAAAATAAATTATATTTATACAAAAAAAATTTCAAGATGGTTACATAAACATTAAAATTAAAGTTATATCTGCTATATAACTTGGTGAAAATTTTGACACATTATTAGTTGTTCAGTACTCTATCAAAAACCAACAGATTTGATGAATTAAGCTGTGAAAACCATTTAAATGGATGCAGACAAGCATGTTTGATGCCTTATAAACATTAGTTACAACACAGAAGTTAATTATGCACTGTGAAATTATTGGGCTTTGTTATGCCTTAATATGTTTAGATGGATACATACTTGCAGAAATCACTTTAAAATTACCATTTACACTACAAAACAATGAAATGAAATGGAATGTATCATAATACATGTACTCATAGCATTGCACTGTACATGTAAATATAATGATTTCGGCAGTATTGCCAAGAATCATTTTCAGCTTTTATTTGTATTTGTAAAATTAAAACCTACACATTGTAAGTATTGTAATTTTTCAAAGGTTAGTAATTTTTAGTGGTAAATAAAATATCAAAAGCTCATCTTGATTCTTGAGTATGAAAATTACAGCAGATATGATTTAATTGTGTAGAAAATCATCATTTTATATACATTAATTTGATAAGAACTGAGTTATCTAAAGTACTTAATATAATTGTAGAACCATTTAGTACCCTATATTTAGATATTACATGTAACCCCTACCCTTATTATAGAAAAAATATATATACTTTATGTAACATATTAACCTACATTTAACTTTCTGATGTATGTATATTTTATGTACCAGTAAATGAAAATAAACACCTTTGTTTTCATCCACTAACCAAAATGTATTTTAGATTTCCCTAGCTTACCCCGCACATTACAATTACAATTCACCAATTTCCTTCACCGCTAATTATAACCAAATGTTAATTAACCTTTATTTCAGTGATGTCAGAATTTGTTTTGTGCTGTCTGAGATAATGTTTATGTGCTCGTGTCATATGTACATGTTTTTGAATGAACCATTTCTTTTGACATGCATGCTATAAATAGCTAAGCAGGCGAGCAGCATCCCAGGTACCCACAAACACCTTTGTTTACTTTTTGTGACTGACGTGTGTAAAACTGTGTTAGAACTCTTCAATGTTTCTACCTAGAAATTTTAGAAAATTTTCTTATTTGTTTGAAATCTTAGTTTTTCTACCATTAAAATGTATCTTATTTGTTAAAAATCTTAGTGTTTCTACCATATTAGAAAATGAGTCTCACTTGTTTGAAATCTTAGTGTTTCTACCATATTGGAAATTCTTTTTTTATTTGTCAAAAAAATTCAGCATTCCTTCCTTATGATTAATGAATTATTCATTTCTAGGAATTGTTTTCCATGCAATGACATATGGCTACAATTTCTTAAATCATGTTATTTATTTTGATCGATTTTTTTTTTGTGAAAATATATAATCAAGATAGGAAATATTTATTTCTCCACATATGAAACTTCCGGGTCTGGTCAAAATTGGTTTTGGATGTTTTCAATTGAGAGCAAGTTTGCATTTCAGCACAGCATTGGGAAGGGTACTTACCATTGGATTATCTATTGTTCGATATCAGCTGTTAAAACTTCGTTAAGAATATAATTTGTAAGCCTATACATATGCAATTGCTAGGTATAGAAATAGTTATATACCATATGAAGATTTGAATCTTATCCATTTAATGTTAATTTTCATCCATCTGGAATTGTTGTTCAATTCAACAAGTGACGGTCACAATTTGATTGAGTTCTTTCTACACAAAAATCCTACAAAGATAACTATGCAGTTATTATCTGTACACAGTTAACATTACTAAATATTTGGAATAGTTTCACAACAGCTTTAGTATTAAGTGATCTGTAAAAATTACAGACATAATTATTCAAAACTTTAATGAAATTTTGATAATTTTGATTTTTATAAAGTTTGCACCAATGTCATTTCTACAGGCACTGTTTCTATCCATTCAGAAGTTGTACATAGTGTTTTGGTGTTGTTGGGTAATTTCTCTATCTAGAAAGAAACCCTTTGACTGCTCAACTTAAGAATGCTTTTGATTGTGACTCATTTTCAGATGTTGTGTTTCTATTTCATCTCGATCTACATGTATATGTGTCAATGATCTGGGGTTCAATACGATGCAAAATTCAATATCAAATCCGTCCCCAAACCTACAGCCCCATTCAAGCTTTTTTGATTGCAATATTGCAATTTCTAAGAAAAAATATGTGGAATTCCATTGCTTTACTCTATCAAGTGACATCTGTAAATGGCTGTATACTTTTAGATGTCATTTGACCTTTGAACTTCCGACCTCTTTACTTTTATGTTAGTTCAGATCTCTCTTATCTCAATGTTTGGTGTTACTGATATGCTATTTTAAAATCATCTCTGGATATTGTTTAGAAGAAAGAAATATATATTTATTATTCATAATACATCTGTATATTAATTGAATTTGTGTTTCTCTCTAATAATGCAGAAATGACAAATTGTCCTATTATTTTGTTTTACTTTACATGCATTAAAAAAATTTTATCATTGTAAATGAAAATAAACCAATAAGGTATTCTCAAAGCAGAGAAATTTCATAAGTCAAACTTCGTTTTCAGTCAAATTTTGTGAATAATGGAGTCTTAACGGCAGACATTTACATATTTTAAATTATTCATTGTGTTGTAGCCTATTGAATCAATATATGAGACAATGCATCCATACAAACGTGTACATACCATGTTATGTAAATCATCATTTGTACAGCCATGTAAGAATCAGTATTAAGACAGAATTTCTAATCAATAAATTCCTGCAGTTAAACTGGGTCTAAAACATCTTATTTTGCCTATTACATTGATCCTTTTGAATTAACATCTGTACTACAGTCCTTTGAGTCCACGTTTATCTCATACCCCAATACATTTCCCCTGTAAGGTTATAATTAGGCTACCCAATATAACTAACACTATTAGAGTAGATTTCTATATTAGTGGTCATGTATTGCACATCTTACTTATTATATCCATGCAAACTTTATTAAGTTCCATAGTCAAACGTCTTTAGACCTTTCCGAGTCAGAAGCCTGTGTACCTAGCTCTAACCCTCGAAGTGATCTACAAGTATTAACAAGACTTTAAAAACATACTGACTGAGTTTCTGAGTCAAGTCCCTGTGTACATCAATTCATAATAACACAATCCCAAACCTTCACTACGTAAGCCTTGCAAAGTCGAGTCAAGTTCCTATGTACTTAAATCTGTAATCCTTGTTGTTCCAGTACCAAGACTTTAACAATACTAAGTACGCCTGGCTGACAAAGATGGTGTTCGCAGTATTTATGATCCTTGTGCCGATCCTACTGCTGAACATGTTGATCGCCATGATGGGTAATACGTACCAGATGGTCATCCAAAAGTCGGAGAAGGAATGGCGGAAACAGGTAGAGTATAATGTAGCTCTCATATCTGATGAGAAATAAGTACCAGTGTTATTAAATTGAACCCTGTTTTACGAACATTTCATTCCTTAAAAATAATTCCTTCTTTCATTTCTTCATAAAAATTATTACAGATTTTATCTATATTCATTTATCCATCGTTTGCATATCCCAAAATAGGGAATGCGAATGAACAGCCTAACTTATTTGAAAAATTATAATTGAAACTTTTGTAGTGTTTGTAATGCAAGGTCACAATCAATTCTTTTTCTTTGGGCTTGTAATGCACTTTGCTATAAACCCATTAATTTATGCGACAACTTTATTTCGCGGAACTTGCAATTTAGACGCAAATTATTCTTGTTCGATATGTTGATTGGCCGTACATTGAACTGTTGCAGTAACTAGTTAGATCCTTTGTTTCAGTGGGCCAAAATTGTTGTTGTCCTGGAAAGAAGTTTCTCCAAGAAACAACTACTTCAGTTCCAAAAGGAGTACTCGGCTCGTCTGACTGGCCGACCTGTGGCAGAGTTAGCGGCCTACACAGGAAAAGACGAGGAGGACAGAAGAGCTCTTGTTGTGATAAAGAGCTCCAATAAAACCATCGCCAGACGCAGGAAGGCTGCTGTCACAGCTTGGAAGGTGCGAAGTTTATATCTAACAGTTCATCATTATATGCATGAAAAAATAAGTTGCTTACAGTGGTCAATTATGCAATTTCGTTAAATATCTACATTTCGCTTAACTAAATTATAAGATTGAAAGATTCAAGTTAAACTCAGTTTTTATGCTATTAGCGGGATAGAGGGAGAGGTTTAAGGATGTTTGACCAACAAACATTTTCTATAATGACCATCCAAGAGACACAGAAATAGCTAAGGTAAATTTATATACAGAGGTCAAATTGTGTGGAAACGGGACCCCAGGAAAGCAGGTGCTTTTTTATACAGAGTTGGTCATTTTCATACAAGTTTAAATTCAAAGACAAATATCTTTTTCATATAACATGATGTCAGAATTTAAAAAAATATTTCTATGTTATTTTGATACAGAAAGCGGGGAAGGAAGTGATGAAACAGATGAAACGACACAAGAAACTAGGTATCACTGGACCTCTTCAACTCACAGAGGTTCATCGTAAACATCGCATCTCACGGCGAGGATCACACGATTCGAGCGATGACAATGACGATGATAAAGGTCACATGTTCTCTAACATGTTACAGCAGCTGGCCTGGGAACAGGATATAGATTTGACGAAGGGTCAGACATTGATGCCCGACCCCGAACTTATAGACAAAGTGGCGTCCTCGCCGGAACATCAAATACATTTCCCGCAAAATCACACGCCGATCGCAAACGGCCGTCCTCGGAATCATACTAAATATGTGAAAACTCCTGCTGGAACTCCAAAGCAAAGTCCCAAATCATCCAACAGGAAGTTTGCCTACAATCGTGTTTCTCCGTTAATCGCCCAGGCGATGGCGCCACCGACGGATGATTCAGAAAGTGATATGGATGTGTCAAAAGCACCTGTCCCTAAAAAGAGGGACCACTCTAAGGAGTTGTCAAAACAGTTTAGTCAAATGAGTATAACACAAATATCTGTACATGATAAAAGTGAGGATGTACATTTTAGAGGTTCCAAGCCACCATCTAAACCACACAAACTATCATGGGATGTGCCAAAATTTGAGAAAAGCCTCAAAACTGACGATGAAAGTGCGAGCCAAGACGGTTCAGTTGGGACAAAGAGTACAGGCTCTGCTTCTTCGACTACTAGAGTGAAAGTGAAGGAGCATAAGTCGCCTGGGTCAAGGGTCTCTCGTAGCAAGTCTGAGTCATCAAGGACACCGCGGGATAGAATTCGGGAAATGGAAGCACATTCGCATAAAAAATCTAAAAATGATAAATCTGTAGAAAAAACTATATCTCGGTCATCATCTACTACATCTCTATTGAATCTCTCAGACTGTAAGGAAAGTGAACTATGATGTGATTTAGAACCTAGTTCACTGTATTTATGTATTGTGATGAGTGAGAAAGCTGTATGGTAAGGTCAATGGAATCTAAAGCATTGGGAAAGTTGAGTAAGCTCTAGTGAATTTTGAACGGTAGTAAGCTTCTGAGAGGTATAGTAATTTTATATGTTGAATGTTGGAAAGTGGAGATTAAAGTGTAGTTAATGTATTTAATGTTTTAATGAAATATATTTGTTATTTATGTAAAACTGCTGAAGTTCCGAGTGGGAAAAGAAGAAGGAAGAAAGGGTATTTCAACTTCTTTCAAAGAAATCCAAAATATATAATATTTTAAGTAGATCCCTAAAATAATTTTGAGATATAAACCAGATTAATATGTATTGTTGCTAAATTACAGAAAGCCAAAGATTTTATGTTTTAAAAGTTTGCTTTTGTTTTGTTGTACCTATTTGTATGTATGTTTGTATGTATGAACATTGAGAAAGGTGTTAAACTGAATTGCATTTAACTTGGCAAAAAGAACAAAATCAGGGTTTCTCTGTCTCTAGTAAGCTGTAAATTAAAGCACACTGTTTTAATTATAGCGGGCTTCATATATAGCTTACAAAATGTCGGTCAAATATTCAAACAATTATTGTGTCAAATTAAGTTTCATATCATTTATATGTATCTTTGTATTTCTCATGCATCAACATCATCATCATCATCATCATCATTATCATCAATAATATAGTGCTACATGATGGTCAAATTATATCAGGTGATGGAAAAGCTAGCTTTAGTAACCGTTACTGAATTTTCTTTAAAGATTATAAGGTTTAAGTAGATAATTGCATCATTTGTATTGTCTTGATTAGTTTCATTGTTAATCCAATCCACTCATAAAACAAACCATGATTATAATCTTATCTTCATTAATATCTATTTAATAATAATTATTGGTAATTGTTACGAATATTTTATGTTATTAAAGTAAAGCAATCCATCTTAAACAATCATAGATAGCTATGAACCTATGTTGTGTGTCGTTGTCTCATATCGTGGGGTCATCTTAACACTTGTTGATTAAACACGCGTACATTCTAGAACTTTTGTAATAAGTGTTTTGAAATTATTCTTTGCTGTAATATCTTTTATTTTTTGTGTTTTCTGTTTATTTCACTCTAACTAACTCACCCCTTCAATTCCATTTTGAACTGATCTAACATAGGAATTAAAAGGAGTTCGAAAGTGTGGAAAGGGTTGAACAAGTTATTTTTCAATCTTTGTCCCGTTGTGAAAGGTTTAACATCTATCTATGTAGATAACCGATGACCCATAATTACTGTATAGCTTGTTATTTACATGGGTCTTTATTTTTGTAATTTTGAATAGAACGGAAAACATGAAATTCAACTGATTTGAGTAAAGCGATATATATATTATTGATCCATTTCTCAAAACTGTGCGGGTCAAATTTTTGCTGTAATATCAATGTGCCTCGAAATCAAGAAAATATCATCCCTGCGAAAATATCCAGGTGTACATTACTATTTATAATTTGTACGTATGCTATATTACAAAAATATTTTCTGAATGAATTATGTGTGCCAAAGAGTTCTTTGAAATATTATGATATCCCTTAGCTATATATGCCTTATTTCTAACTCTTCTATCTGTAGGGAAAGAGCTTATATATGATCATTCATAATTGATGAGAAACTTTTATGAGGTCTAAACTAGTATCGATGTCTTTGAATCCGTTCACTGCATCTAATTAAAATCAACAATTCTGATGGATAAAAAACTGTCTAAAATTATATATTTTGTAAGTTTTTAATACTACAAAAGCATTTAATGAAAATATTTAATAAACAGATTACAAAAACTGCTTTTATAATGTATATGTACCATGAAATATCACCTTTCATATCATATTTTATCTAGATCTTTTTTCCTTATGGTGAAAAACAAAAAAGTAAAAGTTACTTGAGTCAAGAAAACTGGAATAATATTCAGTTTAAGCTTTGATCGAGACCAAAAATACTAAATTCGCTTTAAGCAAGGCCTTAATCTAGTAGCTCGAAAAACTGTAGTCTGACGGTTTTGCGCTATTGTTAGGTTTTTCCACAACATATTTACATATTATTTTATATTCGCTTTATATACATACATGTTCAGATATTATTATCATTTATGTGATATTTTTCAGATTTTTCCCTATTTCCGTCCAAGAATACCTTTTTGTCAGCCAACTAAAAAGGACATAGTATATTTCATTATATATATATAATTTATTTCCATTCCATGGAACACCTGTTTACCGTACAATTAGTGATTCAATTAATCAACTCAATAACCAATAAAAACATAATAATAATTTTTTCTAGCCTTGCTTATTCAGCAATTATTTTTGTGCAGTTAAATATAAATATTTGATGACATTAAATTTGAAGTAGATAATTTGTTAATTTGAATGACAAGAAACAAAAAACACATGAACCATTATCTGAGTGGAATATTTATCTATATGGACAGAAAAAGGGATTATCCGTCTACCTTACATCTAAAATTAAAATACCTAACTAGTTTGAAATCCGGCTTTACTTTCTGAAAATGTCTGCTAAACCTACCGAAATCTTGCTAAATTCTTGCATATATTTAAATTGAGATAAAGAAATATCTTTGTTATGTATTGAAACTGATCATTGATAGCCTATATAACTTTGTAAACAAAATAGAAAAAACATACTGTTTTAGTAGTAACTTTGTAAACAAAATAGAAAAAACATACTGTTTTAGTAGGACTATCTCTGTTTCTTTATTTGCTTAATACTGCCAAGATCATCAAACACACTAATCTATCGAAGGTCCTTACATGGTCACAGTAGAAGGCCAATCGTAATGTTGCTTCTGCAATAGTCCTTGGGCTTCCCACATTATATGTACTCATCGTTTGGGTTTGTTTTTCCATATGTGAATTTTAACATCATGAATTTGTATTTTAATTGTTTATATTGTATCTGTTATAGTTAATAAACTATGAAATCATAATTAAGCGACAAAAGATTCTTAGATATTTGAGATTGATGCTTTTTCAAGACAATCTATCATATTTGATGAATTTGGGTTCTTACATTTAGAAATTGGACTCAATACGTGTATATATAGTATGTTTGGTAAAGAATTTTTGCATTCTATGTTATATATACATGTATATAATATATACTCTCTGTATAAATATTCAACAAGTTTGTTTATCTTTATAGAAGCAATGTTAACTAGATAAATTAATATTAGATACAAAATCAACTTAAACTATAAAAGATATATTATAATTAGATTAGATACAAAATCAACTAAAACTATGATAATTTTCCCATTGATTCTTAAAGCTTTTAGTCTTTCATGGTATGCAACGCATTAGGTGTATGATAGCTTTTGTGATATACCTACATTTATATGTGAGACATGCGTACACATGCTTGGATTGGTACTGGGTATTTATGAGGTCAGTGGTGTTTCTAAAAAATGCCCACCACCAAAAATGAATCATCTAGTTCTGAACTCCTGGAGTTGCATATTACAGAGTTAACTGTTCTTGCGATTAGGTGTTCACAGCGGCGTTTATCTTTTTGTGAACGAAACGTCACTTTTCAGAGAAAAGAGTTACAGAATAATGACGTCACAATTGATACTTAACAACAAGGGAGATAATTCTGTCATGTGCAGATACTCTATCGTCAGGATCGTAAACACAAACGTAAAATAGGTTACAGAATTTGTCCAAAGTTATATTGTGTAAATGAAAACCTGTGATTAGAAATTATTGTTGAATCATTGTTTGTATATACCGTAACTAGTCAACCTGCCTTGCTGACAATGTGTATTACATTCTATGTTATTGTTTAAGTTTACATAGATATTTATATAAATGTTAGTTTGCTTTCATCAAAATCTCATTATTGTTTACTTAAATGTTTTATTTGTGATATTTTTTATAGTAGTATTATGATTTATTATTTATTTTTTTATATGAACTTCAAAACTTAGTGTACAACTTAGCTGTGATTTCCATAATAAAAAATCATATTGACATCAGCAACGGACATAAAAACGTGATATCGACCTAGTTTAATCCACGAGTCTATACTGTAAACCAACTTATTCTCGGCTCGATTTATTTTCTCTTTCACATTTTCATACCTAGCAACATTTTCACAGGAACATTATTTTGCTCTATTGTACGCTGCCTGTAGCTGGGTTTTTTTCGCAGCTTTTTTATTTTCACGAATTCGATTCACCCGTGAATTACTCGGATTTGAATGCACGCTAAACTAAGTTGGTTTGCAGTAATTTGCTTTACGTACATATTCCGTCCATTCGTAGTCATCTGTTGATGTGAACAGGTCTTGATATGTTTTTGCTTCACAGGATGCTAAACTCCATATTTGAAAAGAAAGGGGTATTTTATGTAAACTAGTTATTATATGATAACGATATCGTATTACCTACTCCCAACAACAGATAACTCATGAAAGTCATCTTTTTATCGTATTTTTTCATGTAAAATACCAATTTCTTAAAGCAATTCCATATAGTAATATAAATCAACATTCAATACATCAAACATGTGTCAAAATACTTTGCAATTTTTCATTTTGGATAGAAATCGCTTAGCTGGTAAAGGGTAATTCAACTTTACGAACAGTGATAATTTATAGAAAGTTTTGGTTAATAACTGAAGTAAATTGTCTTAAATGCATATTTATCATAAAAAGGGTATACGGTATATTTTTTTCAGACAATATAATATATATTCTTATCCTCTACAATATACCAAGGGTAAATCATGAAAACATCACCTTATTAGATATAATCATATCATATTTGTAAATGTCTAAAATAACCTTCGCCAGAGACCCACAGTCTATTGCATTACGCAAGGCTCTACATGTACACTACCACCAATGGGTTGGCCCAGCTAAAACAAAAAACAATTACATTTTTCCACACTGTTTTAGCCAATCAAATTGAAGGTTGCGTTCACGTTATGATATATCAACAACAATGGCGTCGAGCGTGTTTAAGCGAATCAAATTTAAGGGTGTATACATTTTATGGAAGGCACATAAAAACAATAATGACGTATCGTAGTGCAATTAACCGCGAGTCTCCAACGATTACAATAAATTTACCAATCACTAATGCATTGATTTTCATGTTTATCGCTCACAAACTGTCAAAATATTCAATTGTGAATTTTACCTGTGCTGAATGTGTGGTGATCCTTGTGAAATCCTTCTTAGCATTTCAAGGTACTGTTACTCACAAAGTTCTTGGTTCTTTTTTACATTACAGGTAACAAACTTCCATTACCGTCTGTCGCCTTCAGTAGTAATCTGTGATTAATTGTTGAGGTGATGTATATAGGGATGGAAGTGCATGTTTATTTGTTAAGCGTCCTACACATGTATATCTATTCAATTTTTGTAATAAAATACTGACAACTAATAATAGCGTTTGTCGTCTTTAGTTTGGATTTTCCATTCTTTGTTTTTTTACTTGCTCTATGTTAGGTGTACATTACCAACTGGTTCATCATCAAAGCTACTGTTAAGATTATACGAAATCGTTGCTCACTTATCTAATTTATTTTGAAATCAATATTCGAAGCATTACTGAAATAAAACAAAATAGTAATGGCTTTTACATCTATAAGACGAAAAAAAAACTTGACGTTTGTGACTTTTTTTTCTTTCAAGTTCTGATGAAAGAGATTGGTGATTATGCTTTCTGCATCATAGTTGAACCTTTAAAATAAATTTATTGAAGAACTCTTATCACGATGCTACATTGTTTGTCGATGCGGGAATCATAGATAGGTTTTGAAGTGCATTGCAATTGAGATGCAGTATATGACGTTATTCGACTCCACTTCACAGTCAAATGTAGGATTTAATCCCCTCCTCATTCGTTGTTCCAAACGTTCTCAGTTCCCAGTGATTAGTTTGTATAAATGGTTTGTGATCGGGGATTCCTCTTATGTAAGGCGGTACAAAGCTTCAGTCTCACATATATAAGACTGCTGAATGGAACATTCCCGATCATTCCATTGCCATTGGAATTTCTCTAACAGCTCCAGACAGTCTTGCCCTGACCGGACGTTATTAGGCTGGTCTGGGCCCCAGTCCTGGTACACGAAACTAGCACCATTAGAATTCCATTCCCATCGGTTTTCCTGTAATATGTCATGTCCCCCGATCCAATAACTGCCACCTATGAATTAAGACAGAGTTAAAATGCTTGCGATATGAATGATGCATGTTTTGTGTGCAGCATCAGGGTAACTTATTGAGTTTTACTTCATTCAGCTAGAATCTTTACAACAATCTTTCTTTATACTTCTTTATTCTTTATTCCGACAAATTTCTACTGAAGAGTGCCACAATATTAATCAAATGAATTGAAGTAGGGAAATAACAAAATACTAGTATAAACGTAGTGTTTTCTGATTTAGCGCGAGGCTCTAATATGTATCCAATTTTTGAAATGAAAAACGCTCGAAAATTATATTTATCCTATTTCATCTGACAATACAATATAAGAGTACTGTATAAATATTTTGGCGCAATAATAATTTTTAAATTAAAATCATGAACAGGTAAGAGCAATGGTGATTTCGCACGATTACCAAAATTGTTGTATAAACAATATATAATGTACAGGTAAGTAGAACGATTGCGTGAACAGCACTCTAAAAAGAATATCACTAAAATAAATACAATTACAGTTACCGTATTCACCGCAATCAGTACCCAAAGCTTATAATTAATCATAAAATAGGGTGGGGGCGCTTATTCATGAACCAAAATTTAAGTTGTGGACGAAAAAGGTCAGCCATATTTTAAATCTTTCTGTACTCATGGTACATTAATCTGTTTCAGTTAAGTTTTTTTATTATGTCGTGATTCACATGTAAAAGACTCGCAAGTTCATGTAATATGGGATACAATACTGATGTTAGAAGCATTACATGTTATAATACATTGCTAAATCCATGGGATGGGGACGTTTATACAACTAATTCTTTTCCAGAAAAGAATATGTAAAACATGTAAATTACCACGTAGACGTGCCTCCACTTTTAGGAAATCGTTGATCGATCTGGTTTGTGATTCTGCCAGTTTACCATCCAAATCGAAGCACCCGTCCTGTAATTTCAAAATTTTGCCTGTAATAACTCTTTTTTTTTTCTTTTAGATGTCGCTGGACACGGTAAGAGTATTACTTTTATTATTGGCCTGCATAACCATTAGATCAATTTATTTGATTGTATCATGCGTTGTACGAATGTATTGACCTGTTTTACGCTTAAACACGACAGACTTGCGATATCCATTTTGTGTTTAAATCTGGGGAGTTCAGTCTGATAATTATACGATGCAGCTAAACAGTATACATGTACATTAAGACAGATAGGGTTTGCTTATATTCTTCTCATAGAACGTAAGTAAATTAGTTCAAGATTGGGTGACATAGAAGAAACATCAATGGCGATGAATATAAGGAATTAGTAATTTGGTTGATAAGCACCATTCTAAGAGACACATTAATTCAATAGTCACCTTTGCTGCAGACCATGAAGCCATGTCCGTATTGAAAAAGTAACATTTTCGTTCATACAGTATCCAGTTCTGATCTGGACAAGTCAACGCGACGCTGCGATCTGAAATAGAAAAGGAGAGTGAATACATACATTTGTATTCCGTATAGACGATTATTTTCGTGGATTTTAAAGGTAGATATCATTTAACCATTTCTCATTATTTGGTGGATCATATTTTCACGACACATTGCTACGATCGCGAAAATATCGCCCCGCGAAAATAACCGGCTATAAGGTACATTGGCTATTCATCTAAATTATTTTTTCATTCATCGTTAATTTTCTAACAATCGTACACGTTTACATCATTTCGATTTGAACATCAAACAAAGTAAGAACGCTGCCTTCTAATATACCGTTTCTTGTATTGAAATAGAATACTGATTTATAAAATATACACAACGCACTGCAAATCGTTATTAACTACACTGTACTAATTACTAAATTTCAATCATTTTATCTACATCATGTCTAGCCTATTAACCGACTATGGAATAATATTTTTACAAATTTGTATCTAGTGAGAATACTGTCATCATAAAGCGCTAGCGGTATATTTAGAGTACACTCAGATTTTTGTGATATATTATACGGAGCCCGCGAAGGGACATGGAAATATATTTATTAATCCGTGCACACGGTTTGTCAATCCGTTCGCACTGATTGCTAATCCGTGCACACGGTTTACTAATCCGTGCACACGGTTTGTCGATCCGTTCGCACGGATTACTAATCCGTGCACATGGTTTGTGAATCCGTGCACACGGTTTACTAATCCGTGCACACGGTTTGCCAATCCGTCCGCACGGTTTGTCAATCCGTTCGCACGAATTACTAATCCGTGCACACGGTTTGTGAATCCGTGCACACGGTTTACCAATCCGTCCGCACGGTTTGTCAATCCCTTCGCACGGATTACTAATCCGTGCACACGGTTTGTCAACCCGTGCACACGGATTACTAATCCGTGCACATGGTTTGTGAATCCGTGCACACGGTTTACTAATCCGTGCACACGGTTTGCCAATCTGTCTGCACGGTTTGTCAAACCGTGTGCACGGATTGGTAAACCGTGTGCACGGATTGGTAAACCGTGTGCACGGATTAGTAAACCGTGTGCACGGATTCACAAACCGTGTGCACGGATTCACAAACCGTGTGCACGGATTCACAAACCGTGTGCACGGATTGGTAAACCGTGCGAACGGATTGACAAACCGTGTGCACGGATTGGTAAACCGTGTGCACGGATTCACAATCCGTGTGCACGGATTAGTAAACTGTGTGCACGGATTCACAAACCGTCTGCACGGATTAGTAATCCGTGCGAACGGATTAACAAACCGTGTGCACGGATTAATAAATATATTTCCATGTCCCTTCGCAGGCTCTGTATTACATCTCTATAACATAAAGTAATTATTCAAGTTAATCCTTTTATTAATATACACTAACTGGCAAACGACCTGTGATATCGATGCCTTTTATGAGGAATATGTTTTGATAATAAGAGTTTACAACAAACATACATACTCTAAGATTCCTACTTCATCGACTTCAGTAGTATATAATATATTTTCTTTGTTTTCATACTGAATCGGGTGTCTGAATATCTGTTTTTGTTTTTGTTTTCTTTTATACCTTTACGAAAAAAATCCGAGAACGTTGCGAAAACCCGGCGTTATCGTGACGTCTCAATAGAAACATTGACGTTGCGTATTGATTCGGTAAAAAATGATTCCTTGGAAAGTCATAACAATCGTACGTAAATGTATTTTATTTTATCAAATTGTTTGGAAAAAAAAATATCAGCATTGATGTAATCTAGTTTTTAATTTCATCGAGTTATGAAATAAATACACAGTTAACAAAGAAAATAAATACACAGTTTACAAAGAAAATGTATTTCATACCCCTATTGATTTAAAAAAAAAATAGTGACACTAGTGCTAAATATTCAAATTACATTAGTAAACAGTCAAGCCTGCGTGATAAATATCACCAAAAGTACAAAAGGAGAAATGATTTTAATTGTCAAGTAGTCTTTCTAGATAGGCAAACTTGTATTATAATTGGCATTTGGGACCCTCAGAAAGTGTTCTATTACACACGTGCTCTTGATGTGAGGATTGCGATAAAGGCGTGAGTGTGTGTGTGTGTGTGTGTGTGTGAGGGTGTGTGTGTGTGTGTGTGTGTGGATGTATATGTTGCACTTACTTTGCATGTCCTGTTGCAGATCCTCGACCTCGCTTGATAGGTTAGTTAAAAAATTAGAGATACGAGTCAGGTTCTCCGTCAATTTATACAGTTGGGTGTTGTACGAAGCCATAGCCGGGATAACAGTCTCCTCTCGTACTTGTTGTACCATGGCCGCTACATCCTCTCGAATCTTCATCAAGACCCCCTGCTCTCTCCGCGCCCTGGCATTTTCCTCCTTTTGGGTAGATGTGAGTACCTGCCCGCCTACCTGGCGTACGATACATACTACAATACATACCAATGCCAGAACATGTTTTGGTTTTAAAGTCACCATGTTTCACTTAACAAGATGCTTATATCATACACAACTTTTTTATGACTAGCCGGATTTTGGATGTCTTAAGTGGTGATTATCTTAAACGCTGCAAGTGTTACGTTTTTCACAAGGTCATAGTATAATCATTGTGTGTTGTACAAATGTAACAACAAGGCCATGGTATATTAATTGTTAGTTATTAGGGAGGAGGTTGATGGTAGGCATATTCATTTAATACAAATTTCTGAGTGAGATGCTTAAAATGGTTATGGCATTCTCGATACTATCACTGTCGTTATATCCTCTCCTGTAATATGTCATAACATCACTGAAAATTCTCTGTGAAATTGATAACGGTGAACTTTATCTGTTTGAAGTTGAGACGATCTCTGTTATCTTCATAGGACAGTTCTGCAGGCCTGTGATTGGTCAGTTTATTTCTTCTGAACTGCCTTCAGTTTTGCTATGACAATTACAGGAGTAAATATATCGACAGTAATAAGATATGGAGAATAATACTTGTGATAATTATTGTTTTTTTACAAAAAATAACTTATTCAGTCATTCCTGATTCAGTAGTATATATGTATGACGTCACACGTAAGGTGTTTCCTTCCTGCAACAAATTGTTAAAGTGAACAGTCGGGCAAGGATGGCTAATGTCGGTAAAAATGGTGTGAATGTATCCAGTATAATTTCTTATGAAATAGAAAAATAAAATCTCTCGCCAAAATCTGTCTGCGTACGAAGAAATTAATTTAAAGTATAGGAATCCTAAAACGTCCTCCCGGCTGACTATGTCCGTGGTTACATTTACACGCAGCCTCGCTTTCAATGCTTTTAACTTTCCTTTACTTTAATGGTCAGAACTGGGAAACGTAAGCAGAACTTGGCCGTCGTATTAATATGTGAGAACTTTTGGAAGGCCAATGAACGCATTTAGACTGGTTTTCTTTGCCCGACTATTCACTTTAAATGTTCCAGAAAAATGTTCCAAATGTTTCCCCTGTAAATTTCATGTGTTGCAATCGCCAGGTTCTCATGGTAGACCAATGTTTGTTTTCTTGTAAACTTGGCCATGACTGTATGTGATAAAGTTAGACCAATCAAATCACATAAACCAAACGGTTTTACATGTATCTAGAATTGACCAAGACACTATGAAATGCTATGCAAAATGTTACTGGGAGGATTTGTAATTATATTTCTCACATGCATCCCGGCTGAAGTAACAGCAAGTGATATTACCTTTTGAGAAGGATGAAACATGACGAAAATGACTAGCATATTTTTTGACAGTATTGTCAGAACTCTGATCAAGTATATATGTATACGAGGTGTAATGTAAATTGTAATGGTTTCGTGGCTTCTGCTCAGAACAATGAACTCGAAGTAAAAATGACAGAAAACGCAATATGCTATTACTAACTAATTAGGGAGTTATGGTACTGACAGTAAAATGAGAAAACTATAACAACAAATACTTGATAGATCATGTACAATTAAACGATAAAATAACAACATATCAACTATCATCTTTTTCAATATCACTGTCGTGTAAGAACAAATGACAACCATATAAATTTCATAATGGCATCCATGCAGTATGAAGGATATCCCCATGGATGGTTTATTGAACTCAGCATGGTATAAACAGCACTTGCAACCCAGGGTAAGGATTTTTAACTTTTAGTTAAGGCAACAATCTTTGAATTCAAAATGGAGACCATGAGATTGGTCGGATGTTTCAAATCAACCAGTTATTGGGTTAAGCCGGTCAAAATACTTATATATCGACTATTGATGCAATATGTCGTTTCGAACACAAAATAAGGATTTGTAATGGCGGTTGACCCGTATGTCAAATCTCAAGGATATTGCTTTATAAAATTTTAAAATCATCGTTATTTGTATTTTTTTTCTAAATCTACCCCACTACTGACTTGGTTTGACTCGGTTATTTAAAATTATTTAAGCCCAAGCTTTGGGCCCAAATTGCATTTGACATTTTTCTGGTTTCAACTTCAGTTTGCATAACGAAACCGCACAAATAATATTAAAGGGACAATTCGGTCTAAGAGAACATTGAAATTTGTACATATATCTGAAAAAACCAGTTCTAATGTAAATTAAATCAGTCGGTTTTACTGTGATATGCATGAAAAGCCCATGGTGGCGACATGTGTGTGAAATGTTCAAACTCGCTCGCTGTCCGCCATTACACACTGTGGTCAAACTTCTTGTATACCGTACCCTGTCCCTTGCTCGTTCTAGTAATGCAACTTTTGTCTAGAACTGATCAAATCGCTCCGACAGTAGTGTGTTTAACTTATTTGGTGAATTGTCTTGCCTAAAAATCATTTTATCACCTTTTCAGTGGTAATGTAATTCATTTGTTTAACGTGTGTGACTTTGGCTCGGGTACAGCGTCCATATTGTACCTGCTTAATCGTATTGATCAACGATTTGATATTTCAACGATATTAATTAAAATACTTAACAATGTCGTGGAATTTGTCAATATTTTACGTTATATGTTTCATAAGAAATGTAGAACAATACATTTATGGTATATTTTGCTTCTTGATTATGTAAAAGAATTAGCCTGAGTGAATTGTCTCTTTAAGTATATCCAGTCATGCATTTAAGGGAATAGATAAATGATTATCAATCCAAATCAGAAGTATTTTAAAATCATAAGATATCATCACAATTTTTTTACAGAAAACAAAGAATGCACAATCGATTCTTTTGACTTGCCTTTTATTTCCAAATACAAACATTGCGTCATCTCAATAAGAGCACGAGTCCGCATTAAGTATAGACATCTAATTTACAACACCATATATATACAAGGTGTCTGGTTTGACTATTATTTATTTTGTCTTGTATCTCAAAGTCAAAACCGTTCTTACAAGTAAATGATTGTTTTAATATATCGAAATCATTTTACTGGCTGGCTATTTTCAAGGAAAATGTGTTTTTACAGGATATTGATATGGCCGCAAAATTATGATACGCGAAACATGATGAATTATATACAGTTATAACCAAATAGGGACATTTTTAAACCGCTAATTTTGTTGATTTTGGTCCAAATTGCAAAAATATTTCCCTCGAAAATATCAGGCTCTACGATATTAAAATTTTGCACCACAATGAAGTTTTTTGTTTGTTTTCCAATACCTATCCTAGCACAACTCTACCTCAACAAACGGATAGATAGTACATGGTCATTTTACAAGCACAGTGCTCTAATTGGACCAAACTATTAACATAGGAGAAAGTTCAAGTAGCATTTTGTCTTACGCCAACGCTATTTAGAGCACATTTAATGAGGTCATGGGGACAAAACAATACTTGCAATAAGTAAACGTAATCGCTAATCAGGTTTAAATCTTACTGTCACCTTTTTTATTTTTTTTTATTTTTTTTTTTTATCTTACTGTCACCTTTTTGATTTTTTGTTTTTATTTTTTGTAAAAAATCCTATCTGATCATATCCTAAGGGGAGGTAATTATCGGTGGTCAATTCAAAAACTAAAAAAAAAACGGATTATAGTTTTAAAACATTTTGATATCGATATCGGTGCGTTAAATAAGGACTATAATGTTATTTTCCTTCTTCAATTACCGTTAACTGTACCCAATACCAGTAGGTCAGATGTTCCTCTTTCTTGAGTTTAAAATCTTGTCTATGATTAAATATTCCGTACAAGAATATCATCTTCAGCCAATTTTTAACACTCTTTGAAGGTGTTCATGACATAACCTTAACCTCCGTCAGAGAAATATTAACAGTAAGAGGGTTTTTTTCCAACTTAGGAAACTTTTTCCTAGTTTGATTAACTATTTTATTTCATTTAAACCTCGTTCAGCCCATCTTCGATACGTCAGTGCTTACTATCGCTGTTGTTATATCAACCCCTGGAATACGTCATATAGCAAAAACTGAAGGCTCTGTGTGTGCCAACAATTGAGCCAAGTAGTTTAGCCCATGGTATACATCAAACTAATCAAATAAGGCTGCACTTGTTGGCGTTAAAGTGATTTGTTTTCTTTTATTTGAAATTACTATAAAGTCAGTGAAATTTTAATTCATTTGGGGTAAAAGTGTGTGGATATGTATTTAAATTAAATCTTTGTTATAACAATAAATTTGTGATTGATATATGCTAATGTTTCTTAAGCAAAGACATTTAGATAAGTGATATATTTCTTTTATTTGATAATATTATTGTGATACACAAACAATAGTTTAATTTAACAAACTGCAGAGCAATTAGTGTTCAAATAATTAATATATGTGATGGAACTAATTGTATAAATAAAATGTCAAATTCCAAAAATAAAAACAGATCAATGAGGATAGTTCTGTTACATAACCAAGAAGCAAAATATTATATAAATGTATTGTTCTACATTCCTTATGAAACATATAACAAAATAAATTGACAAATTCCACGACATTGTTAAATATCTTGATTAATTGATCTTCGTTGAAAATCGTTGATCAATACGCTTAAGTAGTTATACCTTTACCCGTGTTAAAATCACGTACGTTAACTAAATGCAATACATAACCACTGAGGAGTTAGTGAAATTATATTTAGACAAGAAAATGTACCTAATAACGTAAACACAATACTGTAAGAGCGATTTGAGTAGTTATACACAAATTTTCTTTCCTACACTGGCAAGGGCCAGGGTTCAGTATACAAAACGTCCGACCACAATGTGAAACGGCAGACAGCAAGCGAGTTTGAACATTTCACATACATTTCACTACAGTGACTGTGCTTTTCTGGTATATCACAGTAAAACCAAGTCATCTACCCAATGGGCAGAAAAGATTCTCGAACATTTTGATGATATAGATGTGTGACGCGAGTTATTGTCTCCAATTTTGATATCAAAGGATGGCATACCTTTCCCATTAGTCTACAAATAATTGACTTCTCTTTTCAGTCTTAATCTTCTAAAAGAATTTATATCTCGAGTTCATCTGAGTGAGTGTTGTTTATATACATCTCAACGATATTTCAACAAAAGTGATATCCACGCCTTTAGCGAATTCTCTTGGGAATAAACTTAGCGAAAAAATCTCTAAGTTCACTCGCTTCGGGTCGCATTTTGGGATCAGAGTCCCATGAACGTTTGATGAGATTTCCCCAGTCCTCAGGAGGCTTGTGTGACATTGACAACGAGGGTCGCAGGCCTTGATTGACAGCCTTTCCAAGCGTTCCAAAGAGTTGTTGTTGGATATGTTCAGCAGCGTCCATTCCGTACCACATCTCCCAAAGAATGATACCGAGGCTGTAGATATCGGCCTTCCGGTCGTATATTCCTTGAGAGTTGAGAACTTCCGGTGCCATATAGACGGGACTTCCAACAGTGCTTCCGGCGATGGCCTTAGCTTCTTTCGTCAGTCCGACATCAGTTACTTTGACATCGCCTTTCTCCCCAATCTGACGGTACAAAAATAGTTTTAAAAAATATACAATAACTACCAAAATGTATTCACAAAGTCTTAATAACGTATAGCTGGGTGTTTTCGGATGGATGGAATTTTCACGACATTTTGGGACATGATCGCAGTCCGAGAAACCGTTCAGAAATTGTTAAATGATTTAAATATACTCTTAAAGTGATATCGCGAAAATTAGAAATCCCTGAAATTCAATTTTATCGTTATATTAAAATTACCCGTGAAAAGAAATAGCTATACGTTAACAATCATCTGAAGAAATTTTTGTCTCTATCTTTTTTTAAATTCTTCAAAATGTCTTATTCGCAAACAATGAATTAAATCATTTTCTCGATCGTTTAGGTTACACCATGCGTTCTAGTTCGAAACATGTCGTCGGAGAATGAGTTTGGTCCGTAAATCAATACCTCATGCACAATAACAAGCCATATCATTAATTCATTTTCTTCATTTGTCACGTTTTTGTTCTTACCAGAATGTTTTCTAACTTCAGATCCCGATGTACAAGGCCCTTCTTGTGAAAATAGGAAACGCCCTCACAGATTTGGACGCACGACTTTGACATGATTTCGATGGACTCTATCTGGTCTGGGTAGTCACGAAGCTTGCCTGGGTTCCTATAGCTACCGTCAATGAACACTGACTTGAGAGTATCAGTGCAGTACTCTAATACCATGATCCAGTATACTTTACTGTTCCTTCCTGTGCCATCCATCTTCAGTACCGAACCGTAGTAGTGAATAACATTCGGATGCTTCAGCTCCCTAATGTTAAATACAATCAAGTTGAGTTGTAACATTTTTGATAAGGAAATAAAATATAACTGGAGATACTATTTGAAAATGAAGACTTTGCATAAATCTTTGAAGATTCGATACGACATGTGATAGCGTATAACAATATAAAATGCATGTAATTATGACATAATAAACAGTGCGAAAAGGGGAATATAATATATCGGTATATATGTCTATACAATTTATCTTACATATCCTAATTTAGTATATTAATATCTCCAATACTATTTTGTTCCATAGCAATCGTATTATTATGCACGAAGTTCAATGGAATGTTTCGTCATTCGTATTTTTATAATATACTTGACATACCTCGATGTTCTATCCTCTAGCAGTATGTCTGTGACATTGCTTTCTTTCAGCGGATCTTTGGCGACCTTCAGGGCAACTCTCGTCGGAGGGTTTGTAACTTTAAGATTGGCTTTGTAGACCTCTGCAAATGCTCCGCTTCCCAGGAAGTCTGCCTTGCTATATTCTACGTCCCGAAGGCGGAAATCCCTCTCCATGATTGTATGGACAAAGAACATGTCCAGCTGTCCTTGTAAAGTGGAACTGTGTCCGAGCAGTTGCGGGAACACGTTGCGCAAGTTGTCTTCCATATGGTCCATTTCACTTGATATTCTGTTGATCAGTTCTGTATCAGCTCTCACGAAGTCTGGAATCATTTTCGCGATGCTGTCTATTCCTTTGACGAACTTTCCGATGAACCTTTTGAGATTTTTCTTGAGTTCATCCTTTTCAAATATGCTTTGAATGAATCTCTCTGTAGCGTCTAACATCTTTTCGGAGGCTGATTCCGCTTTATAGCTCCTGAATATGGCCTTTACGCTCTTGTCAGATCCAATCGATCCTAAACTGCTGATCACCCCTCCTAGACCTTTCACATTACCGTCGTCGTCGTCCCTAGCCTTGGCCTTTTTCCAGATCTGTTTGACTGGAGCCTGCCTCTTCATAGATTTGTGGAGGTCTGTCACAGCTTTCGTATCCCCATCCAGTAATACGCCTAACAATAACGGAACAGAATAAATATTAATGTACCTTACCATGATGAAATTACATGACGCGTCCAACCACTTTCAACCCTATATTCTAGGTAAAAGAAAAAACAAAACATTTATGAAATTCCCTATCCGATAACATTCTTTGCCCCGTCCAACCACCGTCTTCAACCCCGAAATCACGAATACCAAAAATGACACGTCTTTCAATACCGGTTTCGATACGACATAAAGTAATGAATGATGAAATATCTTGGCGTGTCCAACCACTTTCAACCCTATATCGCGGGTAGCAGAAATTACACGTCTTTCAATAATGGTACGCATTGGTCTCGATACGACGTAACATAATGAAACCAAGTAAAGACACTCCTTTAAAATGAAATAACATTCCTACATCGTCTATCAATCGCAATATATCTTCGGACTTAAATCAAAATGGAAAGACGATAATTTGTAAAAACAAAACGATAACGCGAACACCATATGGTATACGGGTCTATATACATGTATATATTCGACTTTAGAAAAGAAGGATCTAGGAGTGAAGCGATCGATCATCGGCGATAACGAACTCCCGCCAAAAATGTCAAATATTTCTTACCTTCAATTTGTTGAATTTGGCCTTCCATGAGTTCGAAGTCTTTCTTGAATCTTTTGATAATTTTTTGTTTAATGGTAGCGGTAATTCTCTCGTTTTTCTCCCAGATATTTATCTCCGATGCTAGGCGACTCGCAATGCGTTCGCTTGCTTCTGAGGCAGTGCGGTTCCAATGTTTACTAGCCCGAGCACAATCACTATCGGCCCACCTGAACATCCTATCAACGATCTGTTTAGATCTGAGGAAATCTGCTGTATCTTTGTACAAACGATCTACTTCATCGTCCAGTTCCCTCCTAAGTTCGCCAACACTATATCTCGCCTCCCGTTCGAGTTTTTCCATCTGACGTCGGATCGATTCTATCCTCTCCTTTTGTTTCTCCATTCCTTGAACTGCCATCCCCTTTGCGACTTTGACTGAATATAACGAACGCTTCAGAATTTGGGACATAAATCTGGAGTATAGAACCAATGCTATTTTAAACTCTGAGTGTTATTACTATTTTCATAGATTTCATCCAAATGGGAATTAAGAGATGTACTCTTATGAAGTGTTTTAGATGAACCGATGTACCGACAGAATACTGAGTTAAATAAGTCGTGTAGGCAGTATCAGGAACTGACCACTTTATTGTCTAAGCATTATTATCAACCTTTTTTTGAAATCAGTTTTTGAACTTTGTCGTTAAAGAACTTCTTTACATTAATTTATACTTTGTTTTGTATTTTATGCATTATCTTTAAGGTTAAATTTTGTTTTCAGAGCCATGGAAATATTAATTAAATTTTTGGACATTGATCGAATTGATTTGAATATTTGAGATGAAAATATATAAGTTTTTCCTTATTATCTGGAAGATTTAAGTACCGATAATGTATATTCAGCTTGTTTCGGAGACTGGCCGGTAGGAACCGCTCCATTCCTTCCAACATTTCCACATGTGGTGCTGACATACTGCCATAATCAGTTGCTTTCTTGGACTATGAAATAAAATTTAGTTTAAATATTTTCTTAAATATTTATATTATTAATTTCCTGATAAATAAAACATTAACTTAAGAAAAAGAAAAAGAGTATTCAAGGTAAAAATCTATGCTACCTAATGACCATTACGTCATTGTGTTATTTATAACATCTTCATGAATCGATTTTCTCTTTCAATTGGCTTCAAGGGGGGAAGGCGACATTTTTATTGGTTTGTTTTCGTAGTTATAGATAAAAACATACCGGACAAGAGAAAGTTACTTATTTCAGTAAATGAAGCCGAGACCCCGTCTATCGAGAGAGATGATAACAAATAACGCTGTACATAAATATGCTATTTACCTCGGTCACAGAGATGTAATATATCTGGTCACTCCGGATACCACGGTAACAAAGTTCTAGTTTGGTGAAGATGCCCTGTTGGACTTCCTCTTTATCTCTATCAGGCACCTGGTCCCATTTGTTACCGATGAACATCGTAGAAGAAGGATTGAAATCCTCGTCAGCAGCATTTACGACCATCCCCAAGAAGTCTCGTAACTGTAAAATTAGAAACATCTAACGCTTCAACGAAACAACACAGCTTATCGTTATTGCACGATCTTGATTTTGTTTGATACATCGAAAGTTATTTCTTTGTAAGATGATATTTCGTTGTATACGGTGTTCGAGTATCATTCTGGTTAAAACAATTATCTTCATAACATATCCGCATATTTCTACAGAGGATATTGCCGCAATGTGGCCAGACATTGCCATGATCGCGAAATTTAACCTGTAAACTTTGAGAAGTGATTGAATTACATTTAATTACATTACATTTTCAGAACTCGAAATTATAAACCGCTATTTTTTCCTGTTTTGACTTAAATCAAAAAAGTTTTAACCCGCGTGAAAAACCAATTATACCGAATTTGATTTCTTGGTGTTTTATTTTGAAATATTGAATCAATAATATATCAATATGCGTTTCGATAGGAAAGAGGTTTGCTCTAGAAACGTTTCGTTTGGCCTAGATACTTACCCTTCCTTTCTGAATTCCTCCTGCGTTTGCGGTGTTAAGTATGTAAATGAATCCAAAGGATTTGGTGAGGTACCGCTCTACTAACTTAGTCATTTGTCTTCTCTCTCCTATCCCGGGTGTATCAACAAGGACTATTCCCTCCTGAATAATAAATGTATTTTGATAATTCCAAACTAAATTTATATTAGAGATCATTTTATAATTTGGTAAGCTGATGGGGCAATAGAGGTACATCAATACTGTATACATGGATTCTTCGTATTCTCTTTTCTAACATGGTTTAGTGCTTTGACATCGTTCCGTGAATGGAAACATTCGAGGTAACCCGATGGAGCAACAGTGAAAATTATATGAAAACAATAATCGTGGTCTAAGAGCAGCCACAAAAACAACGACCGTTTCTAGACAATGATGATATCATTTTATACAGTATTGCAGAAATAAACCAAATCTTACAGATAGGCCAAGGAAAGGCCAGGTGATTTGAATTCTTTCATATGGCGTCTCTCCGTCCTCCTCATAGCTCATTTTCGCTTGAAGATCCTGTAGTCCATTCGGATGGTCTAGAGCTAAGTCTTCGGGTTGCCTCGGTTGGCGTTCACCATCCTGTAACTTGTAGTATATCCTGGCCGTCTTTCTACCGTCCACGCTTTTCCTCAGTTCTACGATGGTAGTGGTGCATCTCAGTTGTTTGGTGGGCAAAAGATCTACCTGTAGTATCAGATTGATAAAGCTGCTTTTCCCAGCTCCAGTTTCACCTAAAATGAAAAGAAAACATTGCCATTTCAATAATCTAATTTCTATAATGTAGCAATTACATTTCATTGGATATCTTTGATGTTGTTCCTGTTTTGGTACATATTTCATTTCGATAATATTGATGACAAACATATTTTGAAACTGCAAGAAAATAACAAAATTTTGCATTTTAGATAAAAAAAAACTTTGAAAGGTGGATCAACACAAAATTCACGGTTTTCTTAATTTATTGCATGTCAAAAATAAAACCCGCTATTCAAAAGGCTGTAATTAAAACATAAATTATGCAATCATGAATGTAACAACCGTTTTCATTTGGCTTTATAATTTATGTTATCATTGCGAAAGGTAAACTATGACATCACCACCGCAATTATTTCACAGACGAAAGTGTCTTCCCTGAAAGTTTTAATTTTAAGGGTTTCAGTAGAATAATAAGGATCTATTTGAAGTAATATTTTATGCCAGCCTTTTCCTTGCCAAGGCATGCCAGAATAAAAAGAATAAGACTAGTTTCATAAACTCTCATGTGATATAAACAATTATTTAAGATTCTATATTACTGGGAATGTAAACAACAAATAAAACATCTTGTGAAACGTTACCAGCTACTAGAATGGTACAATCAGGGGAGCCCACGTCTCGTTTTTTGTCCTCAATGGTCTTGGTGAGATTTGGAAAGACACCTTCTAAGTCCTTACGGTAATTTGAGGGTAGAGTGTTGATGTATTCCGTGATCTGATCATAGAAGCCCCGGAGTCTCTTCCTGTACTTGGTGTCGTTTTCAATGGCCTCGTGGAGTCCATTACGGTCCTTTAAACTCCACTATTAATAAACGATGCGAATTTCATAATATTATGAATTATTTTATCTTTATAAGTATAATATAGGTGTACATACGTCGATATTAGTATTTAGAAATTCATTCGTATATCTATCCTATGATCTTGAAAATATCAAATGTTAATCTTAAAATACAACAGCTTATATCCCCATAACCACTATGTAGTTACCACACTTAACATCGTATGGAGCTCAATGTTTAACCAGACTATTTGGAATATATAAGCTGTATGATGAAAGATTATCGGTCTTCCGATCATCAATAACACATGCTGAGCAAACTTGAATAACAAACTTAAGCTGCAAACTAGTGTGGGTATAAAATCACAACTAGGAACAGGGATAAATACGCTTCTACCACAATAGTCGATGTAATTCAACTCTTAGGGTATCAAATAAACGATGCAGCTGTTGATTAACAATACCACACATGGTATAAACTCTGTACGCATTCTGATTGGCGTACACCGTGAACTTTGACCGAACTACTTATTTCTCGGTGTCATGTCATCATTTGTCAACGTCATTAATAATCGAGTGCCGTCATGCTTTAATGTGATCGCCGCTTAATGTCAAAACTGCTGTTGGATAGCGTACTACAGGCGGATATAATTGAGGTAGAAACAGGTCACACGACTTGTGGTTGTTGGATATGGAATTTATTCCACACTCGTGAGTTATTTTTTTTTAATCTACAAAAAAAAACTCTCTAAAGCTCGTATCTTTGTGTTTGACAACTTAATAATATTACCCCTCGGATTGAGACTCTCCTATCACACCCCAAAGGGATGAAATATATTTTATGAGTCCATTTATAATTTCTCGATCCTCGTTTCATATTCATCTACCATATTACCAGGGTTTGTCATTACCGATACGTCTTTGGAGGTCTTATCAAATGAATCCAATCTACATTTTCGTCATTGTATTTTCTTCTTTTTGTAGAATATTGTTTATTTCAGGTTTAATGACCGTTTTTCATTTTAAGCAGACAATATCAATAAATAAATGATAACGAATTGATTAAATTCGAAAGTTATACCCGAGGGATTCTCCGGACACTATGTTCGTCCGGACCTATATGCGAAGTTGAAGTAGTTTAAAAAAATCTTGTGTTACAAATGTTTTCAATAGCTTACAAATCCCAATTAATAATATACGCGGTAGGTGATCGAGATGTTTGATAAAACACACATTAAAAGAGATATAAACAGTCTCCTGCTTTTAGTCAATGAAAACAAACAAAAAGCATATAGGTTTTGAAAATTATGTCCCAATAACGATCGTTTTCTGAAAATAGCGGTAATTTTGTCTACAATTTACATTCCGTAAAATACGTATTATTAAGCGCATGTATGTCGTTAGAAATATATGCCCTCTTATTACTAGTCATACCATTTGACTGCATCTGGGTTAAGCAGTCACCTGTCTAAATAAGGCAGTGTTTGGCGGACCCTGGATTTGACTGTGCTATATCATATTTATATTACAGATAGTATTAGGTTAAATTAGACACAGTAATTATATCTATGCATATAGATAACAGAATTAGCTATAGACTGTCCATTGTGTAGTGTCATCTAGGATAGAGGGACTATGCTGAGTCAGTACCTCTGGCTGAAAGGAAGGGTTGACCCCCGTGGTGGCCATATAATAGCAGGTCTCTATAAGATCTGAAATAAATGTGTTTGTTTTATATTTAAAATAAGTAATTTCTAAAGAAAAATAATACCGAATTATGTAATATGCTAATAATTGCATAGAGTAAGTTGTGTAGAATTGATATACTGAGTTACAATTCGATAGGCAGTTTAGTTTTGGCAAACCCTAGAAATCCTTAGGGAGTCTGATAGAGTGTCTTCTACCAGGTGTGGCAGAAACTTATATAGTAGGGTTTTAGAGCCCAAAGTATAGACTAGAAGTTACTAAATATTTGTAAGTCACTAGAAATGAGTTAGTAAAAGCGAGAAGGAACTAGTAGAAATAGAGAGAGACGTACCATTGCAGTATACATTGTATATGGTGTGTAATATGTGACTAATGTGAGATACCAATGCAACGCTGTTCGAATGTGTAATAAATATGAGAAAATGGCAATACGGATTGGACATTATGTTTTAAGTGTCAACGTCAACTAAGCATAATCATTATGTATGGTTATGCAAGCGCTATGACCAGCCACGACGGCGCGGTCATATTTTCATAAGAAGTTTTCGTAACAAAAAAACAAAAAAAAACAATATTACTTTCTATAAGTTTTTCTTTTCTTTTCTTGTTCAGTCATTTGGATTATATTTTAAAGTAGAACAAACCTAACGCCGGTGCATTTGATTGGCTTTAACGGTAGGAAGCATTTTCAGTAATTTTTTCTTTTGTGTGTCCAAGTTTCAATACAGTACAGACAATACCAACAATGTTTGTTTCAAACCATTTAACCTTTAAACTCCACATTCAATAGTAGTCAATGAACATGGCACGTGATATGATTGTAATAGGTATAATTGTTCTTACACATAATGAATAATTGCAACTCAATCCTTCAACAAGGAAGTTTGGTGTCATGGTAAAAAAATAATCGATTACAATTATCCTCTGAACGTCACGCTAAACCTACGCCACTATAAATTATTATATAAAACTACAGAATTCAGCAGAAACTTTTGTTTCTTGATAGATTTTAATACAAGTTTTTATAAATGATTATCAGGGTATTTTGTGGTGATTCTTAGATAATCCCTAATCTTTACTTACACTGCCTATGTTAACCAAAGGTCAAAGGCAACACTGAACGCACACCTTTGATATCGATGTCTCGATAATGCAGTTTCATTTTCTAACGATTAATCGCCTGTAGCATATACTAGTGTGATATCAATGTGTAATTAAGTAAACCACATTCCATAAGTATTTTCACACACATTGTCAATAGCTTACCGTAAATCGGAAAGCATAGATCGTACCTCAATAGCGAAACGGGGTGTATGTCCCGAAGTATTTTGTGCCATTATACATTTTGATATGATTTCCAATAACATAGATTTTTGCGTCATTTGAGTGCACTATAGTGATACAACCAAAACTTGTTATGTATGCAAGTACCATAATATGAAACCTAGATTTTAAGTAGATATTCTATTACATCATGATAATCGAAAAATAGTTGAGAAACCAATACGTCTACAGAAACAAATTAGAATTTTTATAATAAACAGTTCCGCCACCAGAACATTTTTTCTATCGTTTACCTGTTTAGGTGCCGCGTCTGGTAATTTGGATTTCCAGTTATTCATAATTATATCTATTGCCTCGTCTTTATTCTTCAGACCTTTCGTCTCGACGTTCCAGCGCCTGAGTATCTCCGTAGCCGTTTTCATGTCAGGTATCGCCAGAATGTCGTCTACAGAATGGATACTGTAGGATTCGACTGATCTTGACATCTTGGTTTTGATTCAAAGCAAAAATCTAAGTATAATTATATACTGATACAGCGAGAACTTTCAGCTGTTCAGACGCAAGACGTCCTCAACACATAACCGGGACGATCTCCTTTTCAGGTATGTTGTCCAACCAGGAAAAACCTGTGAAGGGAGAGTTCTCTGGTTTGAAATTTTTAAACTTCCTTGTTCAAATGTCTTTGCTTTGCATAGCTGGATCATGCAAATACATACAGACAACGTCACTGCCGCATTGTTAACATACGATCAAATCAACAGTCTACGTCAGTATAAGTAAATTCCCCGATTATTAAACTAACATTAAACAACGGTAATGTATATTCAGATATATGAATGGTTTTATCCACGATACTGCAAACTGCGTTGTGATTCAGTGCGACAATCTATATAACATCAGATAAAGATACATTCAACTGTTCAGGAGCAAGAAGTCCTCAACACATACCTTGGACGGTCTCCTCTTCAGGAGTGTTGTCCGACCAGGAACAGTCTTGTTTTGAACATTTCAAATTCCTTGTTTAAATACTTTTGTTTCGTGTAGTAGAGCCATACAAAACAGATTACGGCACTACCTTATTGTCTACACATGTCCAATCAACACTTTACTTCGACATAGATAGATTCCCCGATTATATAATGAAATGAAATTCTCCAGATAATTTAGCAAGTACCATTTAATTAGTGTTAAATTAGTACCATGCTGGTTATCTTTAGACCAGTTTGCTCAGAATTAAACCTATTCTGATTATTAGGTCATTTTCTATCAATATTAGGCCCATTTTGAAAATTAGGGCTTTTTTGCAAAACATATGCCTTTTTGGCCTTCCAGTGTCACTGTTAAAATCTATTTAAAACAGGAGTATGTGGCTATGGGACTAGATTAACTCCTTGTTACAATATACAACAATAAATTTGTGATTGAAAAATCTATACAATAATTAAAACAATTACAGAAGTGTTTTCTTTATTTCATTTGATATTATAATTGTGATACACAAACAATACAAGTTTAATTAAACAAAATGCAGACCAATTAGTGTTCAAATGATTGATATATGTGACGGAGCTAAGAGTATAAATAAGAAATTTAAATTCCAAAAATAATTTTTCAAACATAAGTGGATTTGTAGCAACAACGAAAATAATGAATATTTCTATTCAAAGAAAATTTGATGTTATACCTAAAATTCATATTATATCAATGTTGATTATGTGTACTAACTTATTGTTTTCACAACAACAAAAAACAAAAATGAACATCATGAAATGGTCACATTTTTTTCTCATACATTTTGATGAAATGGAAATCTGACGGGAGTTATTGTCTCTGATTTCGATACTCAAAGATGCCATTCTCATAAGTCTGCAATAAATGGACTCCTCTCTCTTTCCGGTCCTCATCTTTGAAATGATTTTATATCTCGAATTCATCTAAGTAACTGATTATATACACATCTTAAGTTCGTGCTTCAATAATAAGCGTTGGCTATATACACGACAAATATTTAATTATAATACCGATATTAAAGAAAAATGCCCACGATATTTCAACAGAAGTGATATCTATGAACTGCCTTTTGATGAGTGTGTTACAATATTGTGTAATGGCATGTTCATTTGAGTCAAAATATTCACGCCCTTAACGAATTTTTTCGGGAATAAACTTTGCGAAAAAATCTCTAAGTTCACTCGCTTCGGGTCGCATTTTGGGATCAAAGTCCCATGAACGTTTGATGAGATTTCCCCAGTCCTCAGGAGGCTTGTGTGACATTGACAACGAGGGTCGAAGGCCTTGCCTGACAGCCCTTTCAAGCGTTCCAAAGAGTTGTTGTTGGATATGTTCAGCAGCGTCCATGCCATACCACATCTCCCAAAGAATGATACCGAGGCTGTAGATATCGGCCTTCCGGTCGTATATTCCTTGAGAGTTGAGAACTTCCGGTGCCATATAGACGGGACTTCCAACAGTGCTTCCGGAGATGGCCTTAGCTTCTTTCGTCAGTCCGACATCAGTTACTTTGACATCGCCTTTCTCCCCAATCTGATGGTACAAAAATAGTTTAAAATATCTTCAATATTTACCAAAATGTATTCATTAAGTCTTACATGTAGCTGGGTATTTTCGGGCTGATTACATATCCGTAATTTTGAGGGACACAAAGACTTAATCTGTGAAATGTTTAGAAATTGTTAAATTATTTAATAAAAAAGATATCGCGAATATTAAAAATCTCTAAAATTTAATTTTTCGTTATGTAAAATTTGCAAATATTTTAGCCGTGTAAAGAAATAGCTATACGATAGCAACCATCTGAAGAAAAAAAATTTTTTAATTCTTTAAAATGTCTTATTCGTAAGCAATGAAATATGGCATTGGAGTGAGTTTGGTCCGTAAACCAATACCTCATGTACAATAACAAGCCATATCCTTAATTCATCTACTTCATTTGTCACGTTTTTGTTCTCACCAGAATGTTTTCTAACTTCAGATCCCGATGTACAAGGCCCTTCTTGTGAAAATAGGAAACGCCCTCACATATTTGGACGAACGACTTTGACATGGATTCGATGGACTCTATCTGGTCTGGGTAGTCACGAAGCTTGCCTGGGTTCCTATAGCTACCGTCAATGAACACTGACTTGAGAGTATCAGTGCAGTACTCTAATACCATGATCCAGTATACTTTACTGCTCCTTCCTGTGCCATCCATCTTCAGTACGGCACCGTAGTAGTGGACAACATTCGGATGTTTCAACTCCCTGTATCAAAAGGTACAAAGTATAATTTACTTCAAACTGATTTGTGAGATTTTCAAGAAGAGAATGAAATATAGCTTGAGATACTATTTTCAAATGACGACAACTCTTTGAGGAAAATCCGCGTCCTGTCGGTATAACATTAGAGAGTATATAGTAAACAATGCGAAACGGGAATACTGTGTCTCGATATTTATGTATACATCGTTAGCGATCGTATTATTATACAGAATTTATATTGTATGTTATGTCGTTAAGAATTGCGTATTTTGATAATACACTTGACTTACCTCGATGTTCTGTCCTCTAGCAGAATGTCTGTTACATTGCTTTCTTTCAGTGGATCCTTGGCGACCTTCAGGGCAACTCTCTTCGGAGGGTTTGTAACTTTAAGATTGGCTTTGTAGACCTCTGCAAATGTTCCGCTTCCCAGGAGGTCTGCCTTGCTATATTCTACGTCCCGAAGGCGGAAATCTCTCTCCATGATTGTATGGACAAAGAACATGTCCAGCTGTCCTTGTAAAGTGGAACTGTGTCTGAGCAGTTGCGGGAACACGTTGCGCAAGTTGTCTTCCATATGGTCCATTTCACTTGATATTCTGTTGATCAGTTCTGTATCAGCTCTCACGAACTCTGGAATCATTTTCGCAATGCTGTCTATTCCTTTGACGAATTTTCCGATGAATCGTTTGAGATTTTTCTTCAGTTCATCTTTTTCAAATATGCTTTGAATGAATCTCTCTGTAGCGTCTGACATCTTTTCGCAGGCTGATTCCGCTTTATAGCTCCTGAATATGGCCTTTACGCTCTTGTCAGATCCAATCGATCCTAAACTACTGATCACCCCTCCTAGACCTTTCACATTACCGTCGTCGTCGTCCCCGGCCTTAGCCTTTTTCCAGATCTGTCTGACTGGAGCCTGCCTCTTCATGGATTTGTGGAGGTCTGTCACAGCTTTCGTATCCCCATCCAGTAATACGCCTAACAAAAGACAAAACAAAACATATATGAAATTCCCCGTCCAACCACCGTCTTCAACCCCAAAATCACGAATACCAAAAATGACACGTCTTTCAATACCGGTGTCGATACGACGTAAAGTAATGAAGCAAGAATGGAACCAAGAGACTCCTAAATCGTCTATCAATCACATAACATGTACATCTGCGGCATTTTTATTCAGCTTTTCTTACCTTCAATTTGTTGAATCTGGCCTTCCATGAGTTCGAAGTCTTTCTTGAATCTTTTGATAATGTTCTGTTTAATGGTAGCGGTAATTCTCCTGTTTTTCTCCCAGATGTTTATTTCTGACGCTAGGCGACTCGCAATGCGTTCGCTTGCTTCTGAGGCAGTACGGTTCCACTCTTTATTAGCTCGCGCACAATCACTCTCGGCCCACCTGAACATCCTTTCAACGAACTGTTTAGATCTGAGGAAATCTGCTGTTTCCTGGTACAAACGATCTACTTCGTCGTCCAGTTCCCTCCTAAGTTCGCCAACACTATATCTGGCCTCCTTTTCGAGTTTTTCCATCTGACGTCGGATCAATTCTATTCGCTCCTTTTGTTTCTCCATCCCTTGAACTGCCATTCCCTTTGCGACTTTGACTGAATATAACGAACGTTTCAGAATTTGGGACATGAATCTGGAATTCAGACATATTACTTTTTAAATATTACAAGATGGGTTGTTAATGATTCCCTCAAAATTACAGTTAACGGACCAAATACGCAGTCTTTTTATATTACAGAGTAACCTCCCTTGCGGAAGAGGTATTATTTTGTGAGCGGATTTCACGTCGTTTTCTCTGAAAAATGTGACATTACGCTTGCAAACACACGACGCCACAATCAATACTCATAAGAGCAGATAATTCTTTAATACGCAAATACAGAATATTTCTTTAAGCTGCGCCACTAGGATACTCAGGTGAGTCAAATATGTGGTAATTAAGGAACTAAGTAATCGTTTAACCTACACAACGCTTCTCTCTATCAATCAACTAACACTTTCTTTCAAAATTTGAATTGAATCCATTGTTGAAAATCAGTAAAAGAGTTGTTTTTTTAATAATTTATTCTTTGTTTTATGTTAAGGTATGTATAACAATGTTTTATACCAAATGAAATAACTGTCTGGAACTAAATTACTTGTATTCATTATCTTATTATCAGTACTATGAAAATATGAATTAAAAGTTTGGACATTACCACGGTAATCGATTGATTTGAATATTTGAGAGAAGAGAATAATTATTCCTCATTATCATCTTGTACATTAACGTACCGGTAATGGATGTTGAGCTTGTTCCGGAGACTGGCCGGTAGGAACCGCTCCATTCCTTCCAGCATTTCTACATGTGGTGCTGACATACTGCCATAATCAGTTGCTTTCTTGGACTATAAAGCAGAGTTCAATTTAAATACACTGCCTAGTTTAATGTATTTAAAGGCCCACTACCTTTCCGAAACAAAATAATAACATATGAAAATATATATGGACAAATGCAAGATTTTTTGCGTAAGCTGTGTTTAACAGTTCCGGTTATTTTCGCTATCTTGCCGTCTGGCGCAGCGATAGTCAACCGACGTGCGGCAATTAGTACGACCCGCGTTATAAAAATTAACATATAATTAATTTAAATCAAATTGTTCAGAAGGTGATATTTTAAAAGTGTAGTATATGTATTATTGGTAGGTAAATAACTTTAGAGACTCTACAAAATATCGATCTTGTTTTACTTTCCAATTTTAAAAATGATAAGCCGTTTTGGAAGAGTAGTGGGCCTTAAAACGTTGAGGAAGGTGTGTCAAACTTAATTCTTAATAAAATGAAAATGTGTTTGTTCACAATTCAATGATTGAATATATTATGTCTCTGGCGTCATGATTATCTTAGTTTAAACGTTCTTTGTTCAAATATGATAAGACGACAATTAGATGCACAAACGAAATTGGAGAAGAAAAAAGAAGTATTAATCACCTTATTGTGGTTATTTTGGTATCAACCTTTGTCTGGGTTTTTTTCTTTTCTTTTTCCCCTCAGATCTGAGAAAACTATTTTTATGTCAGCATTTTCTTTTTCTCTTCTTTCCCCATAAAAATGAAATGAAAAAGAAATGAAAAAATTGTCTCTTTACTCCAGATTCTGTCACCCACCTCCATGCCAAAGGAAAACAATAAATCAGCGATGTTAATTTCACCATCATGAAATAGATTTACTTCTCATAGTAATAAACAGAAATGGACCTCACTGATGACTGAATATGCTACCTACCTCGGTGACAGAGATGTAATATATCTGGTCACTCCGGATACCGGGGTAGCAAAGTTCTAGTTTGGTGAAGATGCCTTGTTGGACTTCCACCTTATCTCGATCAGGCACCTGGTCCCATTTATTGCCGATGAACATCGTAGAAGAAGGATTAAAATCCTCGTCAGCGGCATTTACGACCATCCGTAGGAAGTCCCGTAACTGTTAATGATATAACGAAAATACAACTTGTTTTAATGTCATTGTACGATCTATGTTTTAGTTTGTATCCCTAAAGATGTTTGTTGTTTGTTTTTTGTTTGTTTGTTTTCTGATATTTCGTTGTTATAGTGATATTTCATTTTATTGCTTATCGTACATACAGTTGTACGGTTATATTCGCAGGGGATAATATTTTCGCGAAGCATTGCTAAGATCGCGATATTTAGAGACATAATTGAATCATATATATACTTACTTTGAAAGGTCAAAACTTCAAAAAAAGAAAATAAAAACTGCTAAAATTAATTTCTAATTACTAACTAAAATTGGGAGAAATTTAACCCATGTAAATAGCCGACGACGCCATATTTGATTACTGGGTTGAAGTGCCATATTTAATCAATAATATATCAATATGTATTTCGATAGGAAATGGTTTTACTCTAGAAAAGTTTCGTTTAATATTAAGTCTATATACTTACCCTTCCTTTCTGAATTCCTCCTGCGTTTGCGGTGTTAAGTATATAAATGAATCCAAAGGATTTGGTGAGGTACCGCTCCACTAACTTAGTCATTTGTCTTCTCTCTCCTATTCCGGGTGTATCAACAAGGACTATTCCCTCCTGAATAATAGATGTGTTTTGAAAATACCAAACTAAATTTATATTATATCAATATTTTTTATAAGTTGAACACCATTGATAATTTTCATTTTCAAGGGAGTTGGAAACAATGTGTTGGTATTACTGTAAAAGAATAGCTGTTGGCGGCGTGGGGAGTTTTCGCTTGTTTCCACCTCTTTTAATCTCCGTGAATATATCCATGCGTGAAGGTTTCGTAAAAGGGCACATTTAGCATGTGAATTATTTCTTTATTAATGCACATAGAAAAATTCTTGAACCGACAAAAGTTCGAAAACTGACCAGAAACATATATACATATGTATTGGCGGCGTTTGAAATATTCGCTTATTTCCAAACAAGTTGTTTTGTTAGTTTTATCATTTAAACGTCCAATCAACAGCCATGGTCATGTCAGGACGTGCCAGGTTTGTTTGTTGAGGAAAGCCGGAGTGCCTGGAAAAAAACATCGACCAGCGGCCAGTACCTGGCACCTGTCCCACATGAGATTCGAACCTGCATCCCAGAGGTTGAGGGCTTGTGACAATATGTCGGGACATCTTAACCACTCGGTCACCGCGGCCCCAAACAAGTTAAAAACATATACACATATGTATATATGTTTCAGAACTGACTAAGCAGAATAAGTCCAATAACGAAAATATGTTATTTATTTTTACAGTCATTCTCTTATAGACATATTACGTCGTATTAGATTATTTCTCATCGATATTACAGTGTCGCTGGATCGTTAAACAGCGTCATGTTTCCTGGAGACAAATATCGAGTATCGCTTTCGGAACCAACTTCCTTCAATTTTCCCTGTCGAGTATTGCTCTCGGAACTGTGAACAATTATTGATAAGACAAAAAGACATGTGCTGTTATAGATTTCGAGATATGGATAACATTCTATTACATTTGATAGAGTTGGAAATTGGAAATAATATGCATGCTATATTCTCTTCTATCTTTCGGGAGAGGGAGGGGGGTGGTTAAAAATCATTATGTTTCTACATTACAGCATGGTAGAAATAAACCAAATCTTACAGATAGGCCAGGAAAAGGCCAGGTGATTTGAATTCTTTCATATGGCGTCTCTCCGTCCTCCTCATAGCTCATTTTCGCTTGAAGATCCTGTAGTCCATTCGGATGGTCTAGAGCTAAGTCTTCGGGTTGCCTCGGTTGGCGTTCACCATCCTGTAACTTGTAGTATATCCTGGCCGTCTTTCTGCCGTCCACGCTTTTCCTTAGTTCTACGATGGTAGTGGTGCATCTCAGTTGTTTGGTGGGTAGAAGATCTACCTGTAGTATCAGATTGATAAAGCTGCTTTTCCCAGCTCCAGTTTCACCTGTAGAAAGAAAGGAGAGCAAATCTAGAGAACACATTTCATGGGATGTATTTGCTTTTATTCTTGTTGTTTTGATAAATATTTCATTTCGATATTTAAAACAGCACCACAACAAATTACATTTCATGACGTATCATTGCTGTTAGGACATTCCTGTTTAGACAAATACACTATTTTGATGATATTTTTGTCAAATCAAATGTATGAAAAACTTTTATTTTTCATGTAAACAAATTCTTTCAAAGACAATTTATTAGCCATTCTTCTATATCAAAAGACGATAAGTGAGATATAATGAATTCAATCTTGCATGTAAAAAGTATATTCAATGATGTCTGTGACGCCGCTATTTATAACACCGTCTCTGATTGGCTGAAACAACGGTGCAATTATTATAGACTCCCTTTAGAAATTTGGGAATTTCAAGGGTTTGAATTATAAGCAAATCACACGTTACCAGCTACTAGGATGGTACAGTCTGGGGAGCCCACGTCTCGTTTTTTGTCCTCGATGGCCTTGGCTAGATTTGGGAAGACACCTTCTAAGTCCTTACGGTAATTTGAGGGTAGAGTGTTGATGTATTCCGTGATCTGATCATAGAAGCCTCGGAGTTTCTTCCTGTACTTGGTGTCGTTTTCAATGGCCTCATGGAGTCCATTGCGGTCCTGTAAACAGAAAAAAAACAAAAGATGTAAATATCATGTATTCTCAATAATAATGTATCAGCACTTTTCCTCTCATTTTTATGGATCCTATGGCAAAAGGATCAACAATTCGCGGTTTTTAGTTATATTCATGACAGATGTAGTGGCAAATGTATAGCTACACAGATTATATACATTCACTTTGGACATTTACGCTCATTGGATATTTTCGCGACCCCCATAAGACCGCGTCATTAGCGTAAATGGTTACCTCGCTTAAATTTCTACTTTTACCCTTTGTCTGAAATATCTTTAATTCTACGTCCAAAATCCATACTGTTACTTAGTTATCATAACAAATTAATACAATAAATTCCATCCAAAAATCCTTTTATTCACTTTAATATTAGTAACTTTGATTTATTACATGTATGGCCTTATAGCAATAGGGGACACATTCCCCACAATATAGCTTAACTGATTGGTTTGTGTGCCTTTTTAAGGCTTTGTTGAGGTTTACTTTCATATCTATGTTAATTTATATCCATGTTTTGGCTTATGAGAACATACTTTATGGAGCACAGTTTTAAACCACGCAATTTAGAATACATGATCCGTCGCTCCACTAAAGACAGTGCATTCCAAGGCAGTAACACTAGCCCTACCTGTAACCCTATCGCTGCACTGTCATGTGTTAGGAAGCTATCAAACAATAAAATTTAGGTCAGGAGAAAATACATGTCTTTTTCCTAAACGGATGTTTTTTTCTGTGTGCACATTATCGATTTATCTAAGATGTGAATAGGTCCGCATATAATCATTTTGTAAACACGTCATATTTTTTTTTGTTTTTCATTTAAATCTCCTGGTCAAATTGCTAGTTGAATGTTATTCCTCATTTTATTTGCAAAGTAACAAGTTACAATATAATGTAAGCATAAATATTTTTATTCATGCTATTTAAATTGTTTTTCACTAGTTGCCTATTCTAATGATATACACGTTAGATGTTCACGACCTGTCTAAAAGATCACATGAGAACTGTTACCTGTTTTCAAAGGTCGGTTTATGAAAACTTGTCTCTCTTATTAAGCGGTCACCTGCCTACGTACAGTGTATACCCGGACAGTGACAGTTTTCTGAAAACAGCAGTGTTTTGTCAGTGATGGCGTGGCTGTGTCTCTTTTGAGTTGCTGACATGTTATTTATTTATTCACGAAAGTGATCGAAACTCGTGTTAATATAATAGACATGCAAATGCTACATATTGTGTGCTTATACTTGGCAATATTTACATTCCCGTTTTCTCTTTGCTATATAACCTTACCGACTGCGAAATCGTTTAGACTTGCGTAATCACAGTGGTTGTCGCGCAAGAATACTCACACCGGAACACTGACTTCCGTAGTAGTGTGAATGCGCAATCGGTTAGGCATATTGTATCTGTATGACAAATCTTCATAATAGCACATGTATCAATGTAATGTAAAACTTAAATTATATCAGCAAATACAGTATTTAACAAATATTGTATAAATAGGATGAAAAAAGATCAAGTTAATGTGGAACTATATTTTGAGTACTCTCTTAATTTGACAACATTTCCCGCCAAATTGAAGCCATCTGTTCCGGGATTCCATCAATCGACAGGCTGTTCCAACAATCGTATAACATTGAAAAAAAACCCAGAATCTTATTTTATTTGAACACTTAATTTTTAATGAAATGGTCGATCGAAATGTAAATATAAGGAATGATTGTTATTGTTTGTTGTTTACTTGTGTGTAAACTGCACTTTTTGTACAATTATTTCAACATGACGCGAAAAATGCAGTTTACACACCAGTAAACAACAAACAATAAAAATCATTCCTTAATATAACACGTGTAATTTAGTTTAAGTCAGCCATTTAAAATCTTTTTATTATTAGTCCAATGATTTGACTGCGCCTTGATTAAACAGCCAGGTTTTGTCTTTTTTATCGGGTGGCCTCTTAATACATGTTTAATTGTACATGTACTTAATTTTTTTCTAACATGATTAAGTTTGATAACAAAAAGGTAAAAATGAAATTCGTAATTTTGTATTAATTTATAATTGTCCTCTTCGGTCGTTCTTAATACAAGACAAAACTACCGTCAGTGTATTTGAATGACAAGCTTTTATTGTATGAACCATGTATATTAGTGTGTCTAGCATTTTAATACAGATAACTTTCCCTTAACAACGTATGTTTACATTAAACCATTTAATCTTTAAACCTCGCACTCAATAGGAGTCACTGAATATGGCACGTACTATGTTTGTGATAAGCATAATTGTCCCTACACATAATGGATAATCACAAATCAATTACGATCTTCTGTGTGGGAGATGCACCTTCATCAAGGAAGTTCATTGTCATAGTGAAAAAGGTTACAAGTCGAAAGTACTAGTATTCCGTGAAATGGCGAGACGTTGTATACATATTACAAATATTATATAGTGGTATAACGGTAGGCTTAACATAATGGAATGCACTTGAAACATTTTTGGGGGGAAATGACATCACATGCACGACTTGAAACAACAAAATAAACATAAATTCAAATTAGATGAATACATAGTAATAAATAATAAGATAAATTAGGAATCTAGCAGTTAGATATTTTTCTTTCTTGATATATTTTTTGTTTGTTGTTGTATGTTTTGATATGTGATTTTCAGGATAGTTCGAGGTTATCCTTAAATCATTCTTTTGTTATACTCTCAATGCTAATCGCCCTTCCTGAATGGCATGCTGCAATTCAAAGGCAACATTGCACGCACACATTGATAGCGGCTTGTTTGTGTCGATAATGCAGTTTCGTTTTGTAAAGAATAATGTGCCTGTCACAGACAATAGTGTAATATCCTATGACAAGGTGAATGGGCAAGTGTAATCACGTGATTGCTATTCCATACAGTACTTTTTATAGACATTACAAATGATTTAACGTATAAAATATAGATGGCAAAGCAATAGTAAAATGGTATGTTTATCCCGAAAACAATAAGGTATATGTGTAATTTGATAGTGAAATATGATAAACAAAACCGGCAAGCAAGAACATTGATATTTTATGTCATATAGAATTCATTTTCATAATATAATTAAACCTGATTATGTATGCATGAAACATCTGGATTTATAAATACCATTATTTCATAACAAATTACTTTCTGTACTTTCTGAAAATGGTTGAGGAACCAATCAGTCTGCAGAAAAAAATATAATCTTTAAATTATAGATTCCCACCAAACGTCTCCTTAATCACTTACCTGTTTTGGTGCCGCTTCTGGTAATTTCGATTTATTGTTTTTCCAATGATTCATTATTATATCTATAGCCATATCTTTGCTCTTTAGACCTTTCGTCCCGATATTCCAGCGCCTGAGTATCTCCATGGCCGTCCTCATGTCGGGTATCGCCAGAATATCATCTACAGAATGGATACTGTAGGGTTCGCCTGATCTTGACATCTTGGTTTTGATTCAAAGCAACAATCTAAGTATAATTATATACTGATACAGCGAAAACTTCCAGCTGTTCAGACGCAAGACGTCCTCAACACATAATCGGGACGATCTCCTTTTCAGGTATGTTGTCCAACCAGGAAAAACCTGTGAAGGGAGAGTTCTCTGGTTTGGAATTTTTAAACTTCCTTGTTCAAATGTCTTTGCTTTGCATAGCTGGATCATGCAAACACATACAGACAACGTCACAGCCGCATTGTTAACATACGATCCAATCAACAGTCTACGTCAATATAAGTAAATTCCCCGATTATAAAACTAACATTAAACAACGGTAATGTATATTCAGATATATGAATGGTTTTATCCACGACACTGCAAATTGTATATAATTATACAACCCTATCAGACACATGTATAAGATACGAACTAAGCTTTTTTTGAAAACCACCCATCCGTAAAGAATAGACAAAACACCGCTATCGTTTTACCGGGTGTTGACTATGCAAATTACACTCGTAAGCTACAGACCTCGAGATCCTAAACAAACGCCCTGTCATTTACGTTAACCGTATTGTACACATAGTATACCCAGGATTCACGAATGTTTTAAGTAGTAGGTGAAGTCGCCATGTGCATCCGTAGTGTTATTATACGTGTGTGTGTGTGTGACGTTAGCGTATTCTACAATAGATTCCATGCTTCAAAGGCAAAACAATAACTGAAAGTGATGAATTAGTAATAAGGCACTGCCTGAACCTGTGCCATTCGTTGGAAAATGGTTGTGTGTAAAACTAAGTTCTGGGACAATTACTGACAAGATGGAGTTTAGTTACTTCCGGTTTGAAAACTTTTGTGATATTTCTGGTTCTTTAAACAACGTTTTCAAAGAAACAGGTGTGTAGAAATAAGGAATTTCTAAATATAGCTTGACAGTACCTAGTATATAATAAGAAGGAGTTTTCCCATAGACTTACGATGAACTTCTACTAACACCAAGTGACAAGAATAATTTGATATTTTATCTGGACAATTTATGATTAAAAACCATAATGACATCTGTAGCGATCAGAGGGAACCCTTGGTCGGTTTCATCGTCTGGAAGTGTGTCCAGCGTTTGTGAAGCAGACATTGAAAATGTGGAGGATTTCGATGAGATCTTCGACCTGTCAGAAGTCATGGGTGTTGACCTTGGCGGGCTTGACGAGATCGACGAAATGAAGGAAAGATTACAGATGCATTTGAGAAAGAATGAAAATGGAGATATCAAAGTTCTAGTAAGTAAAATTGATTTTGTATTAGCTTCTACTGAAACGGAAATATCATACTTTTCTAATGGCTTATGCATGAGTGACTGTGATAGAGACTTCTATTGAGCTTCAATGAGGTCATGAATATATATGTCAGCACATGTTATCTATGAAGTATACACATCAAAACTAGCAACCTACACAGATCTCTGTCGGTGATTATAAACATGTGCTCCGTATAATTTTATGTCTTTCATGTTAAAAAAAAGAATAGAAGGAACAGAAGTATTCTTTTCAGCTATTCATTTTACATTAATGCCTCCAACAACAATAGGTACAAATAGTATCTTGAAAGTGACCATGCATATAAGGACATCAGATTTTATCGCGTTATTGCATTTAATTCGTTTCTTATAAAATTTTGTAGATTAAAAGCATATAAATTGAAATTCAAATTAGGAATATAGATGTAAAGCAATCTATGTCCATTGCCTTGCAATCTATCATACAGGCACAAGACAAAGCCAAAATAGATAGCTTGCATGTATTTTTATCCTATTTTTCTTTTCAGAATACAAAATGGATTTTTGCATTGATCTTTTCATAAATGAAACAGGACTACATGCACATCACATGAAACTTTATCTTCAGTACTGTGGTTTCTTTTGTTCATCGACATCATATTTAGAAATCGCAAACAAAAGAGAACATAACTTTAAAATAAAGAAATAGTAAACAATGATCTCACTGAATTTAAGAAGGTTATGTTTTAAAGATTAATTTGCCAATAGTACTGTATAACATTTTTATTGTACCATTGGGAATTGAAAAACATCATAAATATGCGATAGGCTACACTCTGATGTTTATTGTAGACAAATACAGTCACTCCCGCCTTTATTAGTAATTTTGACATTAGTGTCATTAATTCATATTTCAGCATTTACCTATGGCTCAATTATGGTCTTTATATACAGTAAATACAGACTTATTAGCGGTAGATTTGTTAAAAATAAACATTCGTGTTATTCAATAATCTATTTACATAACAAGAAAATCAAGTTATTGAAATGTTTCACTTTGACCTTGACCATATCTATTTATATCCGATATTATCTCGAGCTTTCCAAGAACTGTTTAAATTTAAAAACAGCTATGACTAAGACAAATCGTCGTAATAGGAAATAGTTCACACTGGGTACATTATCATTTTTTCAAATTTTCTCCAAGATGGGCTTGGTACAAAGTGTTAAGGTATATTGGACCAGAAGCAAAGTAAATTAAATCTGAAAGTTTTATTAAGATGAAAACATAGCGTTTGGTCTTCCTTTGAAATAGTTTTTACCACAATTTTATCAGAAAGTTTATTTAGTTGTGAATATGTCATCATTGCATCTCAAGGTGGTGAAAAGATTGAACCCAAACAGTTTCGCTCTCGATCCTATGCATCCTCGATACTCCAGGGCTTCCGATCACTTACGATCTCTACACCCCTGGACTATCTCATAGTGAAATTGAAGGCAGCTCAGCTGAAAATATTTGACCAATCACAGACCAGCAAAGATTTCCTTTGAAGACTACAGAGAGAGCGACGCCCAACTTCAAAGCCACATAGTCAACCACAGTGTACCGTTATACGGTTCTTTTGATGTACATCAAAGGACTAAATTACCTGTTCTGTTCTGTTGCCTCCAGTTTTACGATGAGATAGTCCAGGGGTGTAGAGATCGTAAGTGATCGGAACCCCTGGAGTATCGAGGATGGATCCTATGGTAAAGATGGTGAATAATACGTCTAATATTGAATCAAGTCAGTTTCAAATAGATATATCAAATAGTTGTGGGTACTTTCAATAAATAGATATGCAAATAAATATTATAGAAATGCTCCAATAAACCAACAAATGTTTCTCCTTCTAAATGATTTTCATTTGTAAAATTAAATCTCTACACTATTCCGTCTTTGCATACTACAGATTTACCTCCCTTGTGGGCTGGTCTCAAGCAAATACAGAATTCACTATTCAAGGGAATTCCTTCAGTAATGGAAAAAAACACTAGTACTTCAACTAGTACAATGTATTCATGTTAATTATGCATTAAACTATCTTCCTGTGGAACCTATGGTTTATATTTTGCATTTGTATATCGTTTATCAACGACGATATAATCCACAAGATGGATGAACTATTTGACGGTGATCAGTTGGCACCGCCTCACTTTTGGCCTTGAGTTGAGCGTTCGGCCCTGTGAGGAAGGCTCTGGGTTCCGTCCTCTGGCCGAGACACACCAAAGTCTATTAAAGTGGTAGTTTCTGCTCCTGCTTAGCGCTCAGCATCCAAGGAGTGGGACGACTGGTTCGCCCGTTGTCAGTATAAGGTGAGCGGTTTGGGTGTGTTGCTTGGTGTCTTCGGCGGCATGCTTCAGTAATATAGCACTATAAAAAGGGCAAGAATTTCACTATACAAGAAGACCCAACACGAATACACCGCCGTCTCCCAAGGCACACACCTCGCACTACATACACGCAATACACCGCATACATGGGAGGCCGTCCTTATATGACCCCAGCTGTTAATGGAACGTTAATTGAATCAAACAAACAAAACTGTTGACGTTGTCATGTCAACATTAGTGATGCTTTTGATGTCAGCTTTGCCCTCATTACCCTAACTTTGGCATGGTTAGTTTATAAAGTAGAAGTGGCAAGTGAATGTAAATGTTATTTCATTGTATTGTACCTGTCTTCTCCATTAGAAAAAATATATTTTAAAACATCAGGCTGAGTTATTTTGATGCAAAAGTCCTTTTTTATTTTTTTTCAAACCACATGGACACATGGTGGCCTGGTTTGTTGCAAGTGCCCTTGTTCCATTGGTTTCAATGCTTTTCTTAGAGACACATATGTTGTGTTATTAAACGTAAATCAGTCATAGCGTGTATAGAATGGCGGAGATAAACGTCGGATTTGGACATTAATTAACGTGACTACATGTAATTAGTGGACAAAATGTAACCACGTATTCAACAGATCGATTCTGTCAAATCTTAACATATTGTGAAATGCCAGTTAAGCGAATTAAATAGACATGCACGCTTTTGTATAGAATTATTGTCCGGTGTATACGTTAATAATTCCATAGACGAAATGATATATACAGCTTTCTTTTTAAGTGGTTTTTTCACGTTTAAAAGACACTTTTTGACAGCGACTGAACGTTAGACCTATGAAATGGTTTGCATGCTTATAATATTTTTGATGGGTGAGCTTTGCTTATAGATTATTATAAACATCTTTAAAGTGGACTCTCACATGTGATAAACAAATATGAAAAGGGGGCTTTGAGTACAAGTCAACTATCATCCAAAAGGAAAAAATATTTTGTAGTACACCCCTTCGATCTTCAGTTGTAGCCAAAATGTCTGATCAATACAACTTGTATTAACAGCATGTGGCGTCTTCATACTCCAGTAGAAAAAGAGGATTGCAAGCATAAACACAAGGGGAAATGCACATTTTTATTATTTTTATTATTATTATTTTTTTTTACCTTTTATAAGTCATAAATCTCTGTAATAGTCCTTTTTTAATTTAAATCGTCCTGGCTTTGTGTTATAACAAAAAGAAACATTTTTTAAACCGGAATTTCCCTGATTATGCGTCATTTATAAAGAAATACACAATATAATGATATTTACACAACAACAAAAGCTGGGTACTAGACGGCCGCACAATCCCTTGGAATACCGGTCTGTATAGTTAGTTTATTTAACAGCCCACGTAAAATAATTACTGCGTAAATCGAAATCAATAACATAGAAGTCTGATAAACACCGTATATTTTTCTGTTAATGCTTTTACGGGAAACCATAACTTTTCACCTTTTGCGTAAGATTCAATTTTCTGAACATGGATTTCATTCTTTACTTTAAACTGCTAATAAAGACATCCGGAGTAGGATAATTATTTCAAACTTTTTTTCTAAATACATATTTGTTTTACATTATTATTGACTTTGTATTATATAATTGGGTATCATGATTACACTTTATCAATCGTCACAATTATAATTAGTAAAAACACTGCAAAAAATGTAAAAATGCTGCTTTTGATCTAAACTTTTCATCATTTTTCTCCTCGAATCTATTTTCATAAAGACTTAACAATTTCCATGTTGGTCACATTTCACACTCTCGCAATATCAAATCTCGTTTTCATATAAATATTTTTTTAAAAACAATGCTAGAAGAGTGATTAACACAGAATTTGTAATAAACAGAAAAAATATGATTAATTAAATGAGATTTTTTTTTATTTATGATAATATTCTTTAAAATACCGAACTCATACCACTATACATGCCACAGTATAAACCTTAAAAAATAAACAATAAATATACATAATAACAACACACATACTCAACATATTACCAGTTATATACTTAAAACATGATATCACAACAGATGTAACTTTTTTTAATTTGCATTAAATAATGTCTAATGATTTTATTGATACAGTAAAAAGTATAGTTAGAATAACTACCAATATTGAATATAATGAATGGTACTGCATTGACTATGCCAGGCCTCGATTTAACGAGAGAGAAAAATTTAAGGTAAAAAAGTGACTTAGCCAACAATTTTCATGTAAGTTACATATTAAGTAAACGTAATACATGTATCAATGAAACTATACATACAGAATTATAATAGAAACACTTTCACATTACAAAATCATCCATCTTATTATACATTGTATTGTAAACATGCATTAGTCAAAAAACTTTTTTTAACAAAACTTATCAAGGAAAGGAGATTAAATATATTAAAAGTTGAATACACTGATGACAAACCATAAAAAGGAAAATGTTTAAACAGTGTTCATTTTTCCTATACCTTCTATTTCAGTGTGATGTGATTTTTTAAACTTCCAGCAAAATTACACCGAACCATTAATAGTTAATATATTATCAGAAATACATCAGTATTCCATTGCTCAGTAAATACTCAATATGATACCTCTAGAAAAAATCCGTATATATCTAGATTCCCATTTGCAAGCTAATACTTTTATTAGATATAATGATTTTAAATTAAGACTTCCCATTGCGAAGATAGCAGTTCGTGTCTTTTCAAACATAAATCATTGAGATGGCATCATTTAGTTCCTCATTATTTTCTAATTGCTGAATTATCCTGAAATATAACAGATTTATTGCCAGATACATGTCAATTTCTCATGCTTAATTTTTTTGGATTTTTTCATATCATATTAAGACGTTTAGAAAAGACGCCCAAGAAATCATTAATTACTTTAAACAAAAACTTGATATGTAGTCTGTTCTATGTGTTATAGCACGAACATGTTATGACGTTAGCATAATTGTACTTATCATTTAGTGGTGGCCGAGTGGTTGAAATATCCCGACATCTTACCACAAGCCCTCCACCTCTGGCATGCGGGTTCTAACCCCATCTGGGGCAGTTGCGTGATGCTGACCGTTGGTTTTTCTCCGGGTATTCCGGCTTTCCTCCACCAAAAACCTCCTTAGATGACCCTGGTTGGTTATTGGACGTTAACTAAAATAACTTATCATTTTGTTAATGTTGCATTACGATTAAGCTTCCACTTGTCTAAAAGATACATGCCTCAATCGAAACGTTTTTATTTTCAAGACGTTAAAGCCGGTAATTTTCGCGTACCAAAATTTTCGCGATTTGATCTTAAAACGAGAAAATCATATGTTAACGATTTTGTATTTTCGCGATGTGGATATAAGGGTGGATATCATTCAATAATTTCTCATTATTTCGATGATTTCACGATCATAGCAATGTCAAGAGAAATTCCGAAAATATCATCCCCGCGAAAATAACCAGTTATACGGTATTATCTTCTGTTAAAATTGTGTATACTTAAAAACGTTCTATTATTAATTTTGAAAAATAAACTTAAAATTAAAAACTAAATCAAATTTTAATTTCACTGAGATATGCAGTCATGTTGATTACTGTGTAGGAACTAACTATGACTACGCCACACGACAAACTAGCGAAATTAACCTGAATTGTATTAAGAAATGTCTTCGCATAATTATTACATTCAGTTAAGTGATGTATAGGAACTAACTATCACTTCCCCACACTTGATGACGCAATAATTCCTTTCAATTACCTTTAAAGGAACATTCAGCCTTAGAGTGCATGGAATTTGCACATATAGCGGAAACAAACCAGTTCTAATGGAAGTTAGAGTAGTTGGTCTTATTGTAATATGTCAGAAAACCCCACTGTGGTGAAATGTGACGTCTTCTATGCCGAAACTTGGTAAGTGACAGTGTGGAGTAAGGCAAGTTTCGTGTAGAACTACTGAAATCGCTCTTACAGTAGTGTTCATGTATTTTACCTTATCAAGTGCATGCTCTTGTCTGATAAACAATTCAATCACCTCCTCGGTGGTTATGTATGGCATTTTTCACCTGCGTGACCTAAGCTCGGGTATGGGTACATGTATAGCGTATACTATGTACTAGCATATTCAACGCTGTCAATCAAAAAGCTATGCCATATTTTGCTTTGTGGTTATGTAACAAGTTTACATGTAACAAGATTAGAAAATGTAGCAGTCCTTAAAACATAAATGGACTTTAGTTTATGCATACTAAATATCTATACGATGTATTTTAGGCCTGATTTCGAGTATTCCGTACCCAATAATGGACAGGCGGACAAGGTGGGGATTTACTCGAACTTCCTGGTTGGAGCCAAACCACTCCTTCACCCAATCATTAAATATGATATATAGCCCGAAAAATATTTCAAATGTTATAATGTTTTTTGAATAGTTATGAATTATTTGTTTGATAAGTCAAATGTCTCTAATGAAATATGTTACTTGTACCTATTATTTGTGGTTTTTTTTATATAATAGTTACTCGTTAGAATTATAAACTTGGTTCAGATATTAGACAGCTAGCTTATTAGTATGCAATGAATTATGTATGAGTAATATAATGTTTTAACACATTACTTTTCAATGGGAGTGCAGAAATGGAATTATAAAGCAAATTATATAAAGCAAATCTGATGTCAGCTTATAAGTTCAGCAGATTCTTATCACACACATTTCTTTTGAATTTAGATTGAATCATTTTTGCTGTTATCTAAAATTTAAACATAAAAATTCAAATATTCCCGCGTAGCCGTTTAATTTTTGTGGGAATAATAATGGTTGCGAAATATACGTAATAGGTAATCATTTTTATAACTGGACTGCAAAATATTAATCCATTAAAATGTAATTTTCTTCTTGTAAGTACAAATTGCGATATTATGTATAGCTTTATATAATATCTTATTCATGTTATGATAAAAACGTTCGATTCACTGGATTTGTACGATAATTCTTCATAACGATGAGTCATTCTACTAGATATTTTCACGTATTCTGTTTGTTTTGTGCAATCATTCTATCACATTCATGTCTTTAAAAGTTTTATGTTTTTATTTTGAAAACAAGAACATTAAATAGTAAGATAAATTAAATTAATTATTTTCTCGCGTTTTGTTATACAATATATGTCGCACTTTTTTAATCCCGCCACCTCTGAATGCATGCATATATATGCTATACATGTAAATTAGTCATGAGCTGGTTGAACTAATTAAGAACTTTTTAAGAGTAGGCTTTGTACAGTTGGTTCAAACTACGAATTATATCCGCACTTCTCCGTTACAAATAATTATAAAAGCTAACCACTGACTTTCAACCTATATCATAATTTGTCAGTAACACCGGGTATTGGTATGGGGAGGCCACGTGACTAATATTACGGCATACGGCTATCTGGCCGACTACAGATAACAATGTGTAATTAACGTGTTAATGCACCGATTGGTTTAGTGTTTTGTGCGTCGTACCTTCAATAATATTCGTCATATTCTAAAAAAAAAATCTTCTTACAAGATACGCGGATACACTCGTTACTCATACGTCAAAACTCACAGTACATGCGCATAAACATGGAATTACATATCTATGACAATAAACGTGATAATTCCATACTTATATATATATATATATATATATTCTTTTTTTGTCTTCTAAAATTATTGATTTTATATATATTCGTTGACAAAAAAAAACCCACAATCAAACCTTATGGCGCGAGTTATCAGAAATTGTCCTTATGGTGACGTGGTCATTTTAGGTTCCTGAATTCTCCCGGAATGCCTTTTGACTCTACGGGTCATAATCAGTATATAATGTCTGTAGACATCAACCCTGGATAAGTAGATTATAGGATTCACAATGGTATTAATCAAAGCAAAAAATGAAAATAGCCGGGTCGTATATAATCGGTCCTGTGAGTTCCCCTTCTCATTTATGGTAAACAGGGTGTACATAGCGTACGGTCCGAAACAGATGATGTATGACACGACCAGGAGAATCAGTGTGATGTAAGGAGTCCAGTGGTCTCTTGGTTTGCCATGACCCGTAGATCTGTGGGGTTTAGGACGCTCCAGTGGTACATCCGTTCGATCAAACTGACTTGCGGTGAACATTTTGTTGACATTCTTAGAAGTTGATGGTACATCCTCGCTTAGGGTTATAGTTGCTAACGTTGTAAATCGGGATGTGGACGGTCGATGTGGACCACTAGGTGCTCGTGAAATGTTATCTGGTTGTGAAGCCACTCCTCTTTCTGAAGGGGACACCAGAGTGCCTTGCCAAGCTACAGGGACTGTATGTCTTCCAAAAGTTTCCATTTCGTTGATGGTTGACGTCAATGATGACTCGTATTCTCCATGCATTGTTTTCCAGTCTGAATTGGTAATGTTTTGTTCAGTTTTTGAGGTCATAATGTCCTGCGGTATTGAAATCATTGTAAGAGACGTTGGGTCTGCCGATGACGGGATCTTGGTTCGTCTGTGTGGATTATCGCGTTCCTCCACCACCGTCTCTTCTTTATTTGTAGCTTTGTTTGATATTTTCACCTGGTTATCATCACCAGACACGCGGTGGTTTACACCAATATCATTAAAAATGAAATCGGTTGATATATGTGCGGTGCATGTCTTCCTTGAAAGTGCAGGCAATATCTTTCTTGAGCGCTGAAACACCGTCTTTATTATCTTTGAACTTAACCCGACCATCAACAAAAATCCGACAGAAAAATGTATGGCATCTGTTAAATACATGTGATTTACCAGCTTGCCAAACAGCTTAGCTGAACTGCATGTTGTGGCGTCGTCATCCGTTATCAAATGATAGACGTGCAAAAATGTGAGTTCAAGAGCACAAAAAGCCCATCCACAGAGAATAGTGATTTTGCTGAAAGACTTTCCATTCAACCAGTTGGTGTAGGAAAACGGATGAACAACTGCAATATACTGTGCGAACGACGTTAGGACCAAGGTGTATCCTGATACATTTAAAGCAAAATGTGCTATCACTCTTGGTATGACGCAAAGTTGAACTGGGAGATAATCACCAAGATCAAGAACATTAATTACAATGGCATTGATCATGGTGATAAGAAAAGTAGTTCCCTTCATCAAATCCCCTACCGCCAAGTAAAAAACGTACACCGAATTGACGTTTTTCTCGAAGCATTTCCCTAATTTGTTGATGACGATAACTCCTATGTTTAAAGTAAGCGACGCAAGGATTGTTATCCCATAAAAACACACCATAACTATGACTTTCTTGTCCTCATAGAAATAATACCATTCCGCTCCATTCGAGTTGGAAACTTCAGAAGAATTATATCCGACTTCATCCATGGTCGCGCATATCTATGATATGTGATTCGGCTCGCCGCAGATAATAGCAGACTTACCGCCAGCGTAACCAAGGTAACTCACGCAGATACCAAATTGGCCAACTTGAAAATTCAGATTATGGCAATTCTACAGTGGATCGTGATTTAAGGAGATCGATTGCGTCAGAAGACCCTCGAACTTATACAATGTTCGAGCAAAAATGTACCCCATTATCGCTATCCATTTTTGTAAATGCTATATTACTATACTGATGTTCAAATCTCGAGTGCACTCGAAGACTACTATGTCGTGTCGGTAAAAAGATTAGTCGCCTTTCAAATAAATCATAATTTAGGAAAAGTCATAATGGAATGCCTAGATATGTTTTATGGAGTTTTCAGCATAGAATTACTATTCACAATAAAGACACTATAGGTACAGTTCATACACTGGTTAATTACCACGGGTAGCTTCATGTCTAAATACAAGTATATATGAAGCAATAACAGGAATAGTTTGTTTTTTTAACTATACACAATAACGGAACAATAGGTGCAGTACATACACTGGTTAAATACCACTGGTAGCTTCATGTCTAAATACAAGTATATGAAGCAATAACAGGAAAAGTTTTTTTACTATTTACAATAACGAAACAATAGGTACAGTACATACACTGGAAAATACCACTGGTAGCTTGATGTCTACATAATTTTATATTAGTTAATTTTATATGTAGATATAGCAGGAAGACAATTATTATTTGGTCAATGATTGACAATTTATGACAATGTATCAAATAAATTCAAGATTTTGACTCATAGATTTTGATCCGTTTTATGCCTACATGTATATGAAACATGAACATGTATATTGTTGTCTGGAATGCAGGTCTACTACGTAGAACTACTGATCATATGCTAATTTGATAACTTAAAGCTTGCCCATGCATGTATGTATTTATCTATATTACAAAAGGAATAACAGTATAAAAATACCAATAAAAATGGACCATTACAGTTTACACTTTCAATGTTAAACCTTTCACTCTAAGACCACTCGCGCGCTTACATCCTGGCCATCGAAAGAGATTTGAATAAGTTGTATAACTTGCCTCGCAATCGATGTTAAATAATAAAGTTAATATTTTTTAATTCAGACCATCTGCTGAGAACAACAGGTTAATAAGTTCTTTCGTTTTTAATCCATTTCTTTCTTACTTAGAAATAACAAATTATATGACTTTTCAGACCAAGTAAGTATACCTGCATTATATACAGTCTATACTTAAATGAAGAACAGCTTTTTTTAATATAATATTTTGTCTATCTGTCAACTGAAAAAGTATGGTAATTGGAGCGAAAAGTTAACATTTAAGGGAGATTTTCTTTAATCTAGCCAATGACTGACTTTTCTTACTCGAGTATACTAATAAAATAAACTTAAATGTTAACGTATATTTCTTGTAAAAACATTCATAAAGTCAGAATTGGGACAAATTAGCTCCTCAGAAGAAAGATATAAAAAATATACATTTTAAATTCCGCAGATCACAACATGATTTATTGTTTCAAAACAAATTTTTGATATTTGGTATCATTTTGACTTTCAATACCAAAATAACAACGATATTACCGACCTTATGTAAAAGGTGGATCAGATAGTGATTTGACAGGTATCGCTAGGCAACATACTGCATTTAATTATGAGATTAAGAACTTTGACATACCTGTAAGGTCAATTTTCTAGTACAGACGTCAAAGATAACATCATCAATATACTTGATTTGTACGAGAGGGAGTTATAATGTTAATCGTTCTTCGTGTGTTTATCAGAAATGAAGAGTAATGTCAATAATTTCGGAAAAAAATATATTTTGTTGCATCGTACATTTTTTCAAATATTTTTGGGGAGTTACTATTCGAATTAGTGTTATATAGTTTAGGATACACACAGTGACATATTTTGGCTCTCACCACCAGATTCATGGTGTCTGTTCACAACGTTTACACGTGAAAAATATACATATATATTTAGAACAATGCAAAAATCCTGATTATGTTACTTTTAATGTTTCTTTATTTGCTACAGCAAGTGCTGTACACTGTCTTAATTTTTCTTATTTCGCGGACTACAAGAAACCTTAGAATTTTATTCTCGCGAAATGCTTTGTGCTCAGGTAAAGTACAACCACATTTCTCTAAACTGTTTTAATTAGTTTTCTCTCCTAATGAATGTCTTACTCGAAAATCTAAAACATTGGACTTTATACATGATCTTATCAAACCCAACGATAAGCCAGATCAATGGCCGAGAGAGATACTACTGTAAAATTGTGACCGTCTACAAGCAGCCAGACGATACATGCCCATTTAGGATGACTTAGCTTGTCAAATAAATTACAACATTTACAAATGTATATATTATTTTCACGCCACTATCAAATCGTCAACAGTAATCAACACTTAGAAGCGACATGGCTTAGCTTATGTGGTCAGTCAGTAAAAGTCACAGCTTAACCTATATGGTCAGTGCAAAACCCAACATCATCAATGCGCAAACGCTGCAGTTTAACCTCTTTCAGTCATTGTATAAACACCTCGGTCATTACATACATCAAAGAGCTTTCTATCGCTACCACATTTTGAACTATTCAACCAATACCACTCTCGCGATTGCAGGTATTGTGTGTGTATCGTCCTTGTGTCTAGATCGATACATACTTGTGAAATGGCCATAAAGACAACCATTTCCACAAAGGCAGCAATATTATGAAACATGTATGGCTTCGGGATAAAATTACTACTCTAATTCTTTATCGATCTTTGGGAGATTTATCATGTCATCGTGTCTATATCATAAATCTTCCACAGTTATTTTATACACGATTTCAATAAATAATCAGCGGTAAAACGATGATGTATGAATACATTTTCATTTACCAAATCATATCATCCGTAATACACTTTCACACAATACTACGATAAAAGTGATGGTCAATTTAATGAATGAAATGTATTAGATATCAGACCAAGAAATTGATCAAAATTTGAATATAAAACCACATTGATCACAGGGTCATTAAGTCATTGGCTTCACTTAAGGTCATAATTCATATTTTATATTCCCCAATTTTTCCAATTTTACATTATATTAATAATTTCTTACATAAGGGTGACTCTGTTGACTGTCAAGGTTATGAGTGCTATGTTAGGAAAGATTGGCTTGTAATCGTAGTTAAATAATCAAATGCTGATATGTTTGATAATGATGCATTCTGTGACATTTTCTAGCTAGTAGCATTACTAAACTAACTACAAAAAAAATCATTCTTCATGAATGAGATTGTATCATTATAGCTGTAACCAAAACGGGCAGCAAATCACTCCGTTATCCCAACTAAACTTTGGTGACGGCAGCAAGTTTTCTTTGTTTTCATATTAAATCTGGTTTTCAGATTGGCCAATACATTTTTTATGCATTCATATACTATAAACTAACTTTTTTCGTGTGCGGTTTACTTTCGCGAATTTCGTGATCCAAGTAAATTCGCGAATGTTTATCTCCGCAAATTATCATCTACATCATATTTATTGATAGAAATTTCGATTCAATTTCTGAATCCGCGAATTTTACTCTTCTCGAACTTGTTTTGATGTGAAAATCGCGAAATTTAATAGACGCAAAAGAAAGTTAGTATTCAGAATATGTTTATAAATTATTCCCGTAACATTTGAGTTACCACCAAACCATACATGTTAACAACATCATTAACCAATAAACATCTTATTTACAGATCACGGACTCTATGGTAGATACACACAAAGATGATAGACAAAAGAGAAATAAGCTCCGACAGGTCCTTGGTGACTGTCGTCAGACCCTGGCCACGTTCGAGCGCCCGGAACGTCCAGGTCAATATGGCAAGCGGGGTAGTCAGGCCATCGAGGACCTTTTAAAGGTGGAGGGTGCAGCGACTGCCAAGGGATTCGAGATAGACTTCAAGGAGCAGATCAGTGCAATAGAGAAAGGGGAATGTGTTATAGTGGTATCAGGTTAGTATTTTTACAAAGATAATGTCAGCGATTTTGTTTTTGATAACAAAATAATATTCAAGACAATAACGCATTTTTGAAAAAAATATTCATAAATAGATCCGTTTTCGGTGTGCTTTATTCCTTCACTGTAAACAAAATCTGACTTAGAAGAATCATAACGTCAAATATGGTGTTCTTTCTTTTTTAAAGGCGAAACCTCGGCTGGAAAGTCGAGCGTACTGAACCTGTTGTTTGAAAAAGAAGTACTTCCGGTTCATCACAATAGCTGCACTTCCGTTATAACAAGAATTTCTTATGGAGAGAAGTACCAATCCTCTGTTTTGATGAACACCGGAGAGGTCAAGACTTTCGATGACCCAGATCGAATCAAGGAGGATTTGTGGGAAATGATTTACGTGAAGGACGCAGAGGGTCGGAACCTAGTCTCTGACATCAAAGAAGTCAACATGAAAATTCCTTCAGCTATCCTTAAGGTACATTAACAATAAAATCAGTCATGTTCTAATTCGTTGCATAATAGTTATAGTAATAGAAACTATGTCAACATCATCAGCAGGGATGAAGCTGATTAATTAGCGGTTGGCATCAATATGGTATTACAGTAAACTTACCAAAATCACGTATTAACTGAGGTCGTCATCCGAGGTCGAAATTATAGATTTTTCCTTATCAACATAACAAATAAAATGTCAAAAGTAAAACAATTCAGAAATTAATGAAATTGCATACTTAAAAGTGTTTAAAGCAGATAGCGATAATTTTGTCGCTATATTATAACATATGAAATAATTAGTGATTTTACTAAAACTATGACGTCATTTACTCATTAAAACATGAAAATTATAGAATGTGTGTTAATCTCAAATATGTTCTTAGATGAAAATAATTGATTTTTGTTTTCAAATGACCTTTACATTATTTATACATAAAATATAAACCACAATCTGTTTTAGTGTGGAGTTGTATTTGTGGATTCCCCTGGAATAGGTGAAAACGAGGCTATGGACAGCGTCATTGCTGATTACGTGGAGGAAAACGAAATCATGGGCTTTATGTATGTCATTAAGTCTGATAACTCGGGTGGAGTGGAAGAAGACAGAGTAAGTGGGGACAACGAAGGAGGGGGGACTTACCTGGATTACTTGCCTTAGTACCAAATCTCTCCGCTAGGCTGCGCTAATAAATACTTGTGTTTTCGGAGCGAAACCTAGCGGAGAGTATACATAATATATTAATTAATAGTATATTAATTTAACAAAGGCAGACAATCTTTTCTGATGGAGTTAGAGGAAAGTTTTATTTCAGTGTAGTGACATATGTTGATAGTTGGTGTTTTGTTGATACACTTTTCGCGAACTATGCAATGTCTCGCGAAATCGCGGAAATGATTGTCTATACGGTATAACAGTAAATCTTATGGACATAATACAGCTAATTTTAGTAAAAAGAAAGTAAAATTATTGATATTACAAAAAGGTTCACGTTGACGTCACCTATCACAGTGTAAATATGATACTTTCACACCGTTCGAGTGGCTATACACTACACATAGAACACCATTCAGTACTGGTATCAGGTGTCGGAGTAGTGTTTAATACGATAATCACATTGACTCTAACAAATACCCTCTGATTTAATGATGTGAACGACTTTTATGTAGCAATTTTATAGAGCAATTGTCGACACATAAAAGAGTAATGAATTCCGGGGGCATTCTTTTTCCCACTATTAAAATCATTCATTTCTGTTATCATGACTGTTACGACTTTCATCCACTCCTTTTAACACCTAACGGATAAACATCATAATGATCTCGAAATGGCATAGTCGTTCAGGTGTCTAACCATTTTTCCTTTGGAAAATAACCTCTGGGTTGCGAGTTGCGAAACCCAAATCGGGCAGTTTCTAGATAGTACCTAATGTGGATCAGACTCCATCTTATATTAAAAACGAAAGCGTTTCGTAAGTTGATGTAACAATTCATAATGCCAAATAAAAATTACATTTTGTTTAACATTCCTGAACACTAATTCAAACGTTTATTGGCTTTTTTTTCAAATGTGCATGTTTTCTTTTAAACGATCATTCATACATGTTTTATAGATCTTTTAATCGGAATGGGGACTTATTTTAATTCTAATTTTAATTTTTATCAATTAAATCAATTATCAAGACACAAAAATATATTAAAATTATTATTTTCATTACAGCTGATCAGGCTTGTCAAGCTCATATTGGAAAAACAGAATAAGAAGACAGACGACGGAATGTTGCCGTTCAATCCTCAGAGCGCCATCTTTGTTTGTAACCGATGGGACTTGGTGAAGAAAGAAGAGAATGATCTCGTGTATAACAATGCTGTGTCGTTACTGAAGGAATGTTGGCCTGGCCTTGAGGAGGAACAGGTTCTCAAACTCTCCACCTTTCGTGCTGAGATGGAGCAGAAACTAGATAGTGAATATGTTACTAACGAATACAAAGTACTGTTGGAGAATATCCGAAATATTTACGCAAAGGCTGTTCACAGACGGATCGAATCTACATACAGGTGGGATTTTTTAATCAACGTACATGTCGGTATATACATTATAGTCATTCAACCTTTAGTCATTTACCAAAGCTATTTTGTTCATATGAGTTCAGTGCTTTTTTCAGGGATACCAATAGATTTCGTTGAATTTCTTTGAATGTCTACTCTTTATAGTGACATAGAAGCAAGGAGACTTTCTGCATGATGTTTATTAATGTCATTAGTTTGATGTTTTTACGATATCATCATCATTTGATAAAAAAGTAATCGAAATTTATATATAAATTAGGGTAATGATTCGTGTAGGCATGTTGATTTTTGCCTAATACACATTGTCTTTAACATCTGGCAATGGAATGAAATTCAACCTTTATCTTTCTCTAAGCTTTTGTTCAATTCGGCAATACCAAAAACATCTTATTAATTTCCCATTAGACCTTTATGAAAATAAATAGATGATGTGCTCTTTTCACTATTGGTTTGCATACAAGAACTAAATTTGCGATCTTCCATTTAAGATGGATCGAGAGAGTGCTAGCTCGAAGTGTCCATCACCTGAAGACAATGGTCAAACGTTTGGATTCAAATGAGAAATCCATGCAGGACAAAATGGTCCTCACTTACGAAAAATTAAAACATCTGAAACAGAATTCCAGTGCCGTCCTCGCTGAACTCAATGCGAAAGTACACGAGAAATACAGTTTATTGTGTGAGGAATTCCGAACTGAATTCAAAAAGCACGGAACACGTGTTGCATTGACACAGTGGATAAAGTCCGAGACACCGGAAGTAAAAGACGGTCATACATGGGATGATGTTAAGGAGCTGATTGATTACAAGATTTCCGAAAGGATTCGCAGGGAATTGGTCCAGTGGGAAAATGAGAAAGGACATTTCCAATCGATGGAGGATATGGTTGTTAATGACATTAAACTACAACTACGTTTTCTTGAGAACGAGATAGAAAATATTGAAAACGAAATTCAAGACAATGAACCAGTGCCTACTGAAATTGTTTACACAGGTAACCGACGACTGACATTGGGAAATACCCAACAGGTAGGCAAAGTCACACTGGACAAGAAGCAACAGGACATTCAAATGCCTGTAAGACTGGCTTCTAGAATGACCCCTCCGATTACAACCTTCATGAAGAAGGTCAGAAACTCGATGCTATGGGATCCGTCTGAGAAGAAGTTACAGAATTATGAGGACGATCCTTGCAAAGCAGTGAAACGTCGAGCTGAAAAGGTGCTAAATCTTCTTATCAGTCAGGACAATGATGACATTCTTTTCCAGTATTTAAGTAGCTGGATGAATCGCCCAGTCCTGTATCTGAACATGATCGAGAAGAACATTCCAGCGCTCATTGACTCAAATGAAAAGCTGCTTGACCACGTTGCCATGTGCCGCGTGGATGCTAAAGAATCACGTGAGTTGTACGAGAAGATGATGGAAGGCCTTGATAACCTGAAAGTGCATCTCACGCAATACGGTCAAGGTCAAATATTTGTGGACGATTTCGTTAATGACCAAATACATATTCAGGATGACTTCGGCCTAGGTACCACATCGACACTGAAAGTCTCTGACATGATCCTCAACAGTTCATCATACAGAGAAGCCAGCAGGTAACATATATACTTATTGTTATCAGATGTAAATAGGTCATAAATATGTAAGCAAAAAAGAACAATACTTCCTCAGGGAAACCACGACACATTCTGTAAAGCACATTATTTTAGTGAGATATAAATTCTCGCCTTAATTCGCAAGATAGCGTTAAAGCTATTTCAATTTTTCGCGAATATTTTATCAAAACTTTGTTATTGTAAACTATTACTTTAGTACAATAGCCCTTGGTCGAAAATTAAATTACATCTATATTCCCGAAGTTATACTGTTTAAAATGTCGAAGACACAGAATAAAGTATACGTGAATATACAAAAATAAATACTTTCACTGAGACACAAAGCCAAAGTTTTTTCTTGTAAAGAAATGTATTGCATTTCAATAGAACATTCGGTGACGGTACAAATTATATTTTTACACATAACATTACAGTTATTTCTATTTTTTCTAAATAAATGAAAAGTAAAAATAGATATAGTAAACACACATATGTCTATCTGTTCTTCTGATGACAGGCGCGCACTCCCACGAGGCCTTTGGACGGCCCTGCAGAGTGCCTTCCTCAAGAGGGACGGACAGGACAATACGGTTACCATCCGGATCTATCTACAGTCGGCAGGCATTGAACAGACTTTCCCAGAGGTGTCCAAACTTAGGTACTTTTTTTCTCAAATACAAATTGATTTATCTATATTTGTGAGAAATAACAGACAAAAGGTGAAACGATTATTTGAGGTTCTGTGATGTTTTGGTCAATTAATTCATAAGGGAAACGAAGTGGCTTCTCTATATAATTGCGCATTTGTAATGTGTATAGTCAACATCGAACAAGGGCTGTAAGTGGCCAGTGGTAAAACGCCACACTCATAGAGTTTTACAAAAAAGACAGATGAGTAGCAAATACCACTTTTCTGGGCATTCATTCAAACTGAAAATTGGTTATTGGTTTCTTTCCGCTATTTGTAGGTTTTTAGACCACCAGTCCGTCGCCAGGTTTCTGGGAGTCCATCACTCCGATTCTCCCTCGCCAGCCTTCGTGTATGACAACCATCTCAAATCCGTGAAGCGCTATCTCCGGTCCACCCTGGCCAATGTCCGAGAGGAAACAGAAAGAATAGTCCGTCAAACAGCTTCCGGACTAGAGTACTTGCACCGGAAACACTTAGTCCATATGGAACTCAATACACAAACCATAACGGTAAAAAACGGGGTATAAAGATGTATATTGCTTTAAAAATGTATTTCACATTTGGCCATCAGCTTGAAGTTTCTCATACGATTGACATTCACATTTGGGACAGCGAGATTCAAATTGTTGAATTTTGTGTTTAATTATGGAATTCATACATGCCTCACAAACTTTATTTGCTTTTTACTGATTTAAGGGAATATCTTTCTCAGACAAGGATATAGACAATATGTAATACATATATCTATATAATAAGTGTGCATTTCTGATGTCCTTTAGACATTTTGGTCCATAAAGGAGATCATGTTTACAAAGTATTAGCGCATGCTACCATACATACTGTAAACGTGACTTATTTTTGCGTGCGAATATAAAAAGCGCAAAAATAAATGTACGCGAAATTGTGTCGGGTATGAGTACAGTCTTGGTAATATTGATTGTATGAAATTATTTAAAGTTAATATTTTAATTACAGGTTGACCCTGATGGCATGGTGAAGTTGACAGGGGGTTGCTTACCTCGCCATGCGTCGTTTCCGCTCGACAAGGAAAAGGTAGAAGTGGGAGACTTCGTGTACTTGTCCCCGGCTGTACTTCGGGGAGAACTTTACATCTCTGTTTCAGATGTGTACTCATTCGGACTCTTTCTGGTGGAGCTGCTGACTGGTGTGACAGCATACGAGACATTCCGAAAGTACCCTCTCGATCGATTCACAGCCATGGTCGACCCACCTGTGATGCTTGATTTGGATAATGTGCTAGCAAAACTATCTGTCCCGACAAAGGAGCTAATCTGTCGGTGTTTGTCATCGTCAAAGGATGAAAGACCAGGTATGTCTGACATCAGTGGCCACGTGACCGCTTTAGGTGATGACGTCAAAGTTGTCCCTAACAAGTCCAGACGGCACAGGATCTTGGGCAGGAAAAGAAGTACGGCAATGGACACAACGATGTCCTGACATGTTAGTCTTAACGCAAGACTATATTATAGTGTGCTGATAAGCATGATCCATTGTCTTTCATTGTCAATAATCTGTGTAGGTGAACTATCACGTGAAGTGATGTGTTAATAAACTGGCATTTATTTCAGAAGGTTATTCTGCCCATGTACTAGTATTATCATTTCTTCATTGACAAATTATCAACGTTTGTAACATCAGAATTGAAATCTTTGCACCACAAAGTCAACTGGACGGGATGATGAGTGTCCTCTGCTTTCTTGTATAAGTTGAAATCCTGCTAACGGCATCATGAGGAACAAATGATGTATTTAGCTAACATTAAAATTACTCGTCTTAGCAAACAGGTATTATATTCTATTCCGAGATAGCATTGCTTACTTTTCCAATTTAGTGATACGATTTACACTTTGTTTGCTTTGTTTTATTCTGTGTCTACTCTTGTGATTAGGTATTGATTGTGACGTCATGCATTTGCTAGTGTAACGTCGTATTTGTTGCAGACAAACAAACGACGTAATGTTCCCACTCAAATTAAAGACATCACAACAACGGATTACTCTGCAGTATATAACAATAGAATACCTTGGTACACCCATTCATCATGGAAATGTGAATCGAAAGAAATACTGCAAAAATAAACATTTTTGAAAATGTTTCACCGATATATGTATCACATTATCCCTATGTTTATCTCGTGAATTATTTCGAGGACATCATTTATATGGTATAACGGAACAAAATGAGATTAATCAGTGTTTTATTGCTTTCACGGAGGCACGCAATTCGATACTGACATGTATTTATGCAGGAAATCAATATTTTATCCCTTGGTCATTTCTGTTTATGGTCACTAGTCATTAATAACATACTTGTTTCATTTGATGAAAATGAACCCTTCATGAAAAAAACGATATGGTAGAAGTTCAGTATATGTATGTAGCAATCGTGTTCAGGTATAATTCACTTTGTGTAAACTTTTGAATCTTATCTGTTTAAAAAGTGGTATATTGCTTTATAAAATGATTTTGTTACTTAACAAGTGAATAGTTCATGTATGACGTTTCGATGACTAGTATGACGTGTACCCTGTCATCTTCATCAGTCCTGCAAGTTGTGTAACCATAGCATTATATATCCCATACTTTCCAACCTGTAGAAAGTGTTCCTTTAATGATCATTAATTGCTGTTATTTAATTAACTGCAACTTCTAAAATGGATAATATAGATTCATTTTTGCTCCTTCATTTTCGTATGTACTGTATGTCCTTTGTTTGATGTGTTCATTGACGGCCATTCGTTTGGTCTTTATAGATCAGATTACTGAGAAGTCCTGGAAGGGCATTATATCTGCATAATACATGTACAGTGTACTATTGAATTATTTTGGTATCAAAATATCTAACTCCTGTAATAAGAGGAACCCTCATCAGCTTATGTCAAATCACCTGGTTTCAAATATGGAATCAAAATACGGAATTAATCTTTAGGTGGCTAGATTTAGCTATAAATCTAAATCAATATCGTTAAGGATAGCATGAAAATGTTTACCAAAATTGATGAGGTTTTATAATAAAATAAATTGCTCAAGTGTGTCGCTGAATAAGGATTGATCATAACGTCACTTTAACAATTTTATTGATGAATATGATAAAATGTTTACCAAAGAAATTCATATATATAGTAGTTTATACTGGCATTACTGTATAACACAAAATATTCTCTGTATAGTTATTTTCGTTGCTTTCCAAGGCGATATAGAACCACGAATACAAAAAAAAACGGAATAAGTTTCATATATTATTAGAAACACTGTTCATAAGCCAACCACGAATAATTCTACACACGGAACACTTTAAATGCTCTAGACCACGGAAATGACTTACACAAATATTTTGTGTTATGCAGTATGTCACTGTATGTTGAATATATCTCCCATATAACATCAATTCATTAATCGGTGCAATCAACGTGATGTATCAATAAAACTTCATCACAACTCTTGGATGCGCATATGCTTGTTATTATTTAAAACTGACGATCTCAGTCGACACTGCATTTATCACTAGTGTGACGTCATGACTTGATGTAACGTCAGAATTCGTGTCGAATAATTTCATGTGAAATAAACACTTATTTAAGACCCTGTATTTGTGTAGATGATCCATATTTTTCGCGCGTAATGTCCCGAGAGCTCAAAAGCGTATGTATTTTTTACCTGGACTAATTGTAAAAACTTATGACTGTCAGTAAAAGTATTGAAATCAAAATAACATTTTAAAATATTTATTATTATAGGGTCGTTATTATTAAAACAAACAAGGCGATATGTGAATTGGCACCCGTCTCGAGAATAATGCTCTCAAATTTAGCTTGATAATGTCTAGATTACTACGTTTCTAACTTGGGGGAGATAATTATAGTATTAGAGGTTTGTTTTACAACATCGTATCAATTACTTAATGTCAGGTGGACAGTCTAGAAAATAAGCTATCATGTGCACATTACATTGATGTGCTCCGGAAGAGGAACCGTTCTCTGCTTCAAGTAATTAAATATAAACATTCAGCACTCTGGTCTGGTAACGCTAATAAGTACAACAGAATATATTTTGGTAGAGAGTTCCGTCAACATCTGACACATATCAAAGTCAGGATAATTAAAGATGCTCCACCGCCGACAGAGTATAAACGCTGTCCATCATTCGAACAATAACTGATCTTTAATCGTGTTTATATGAGCCTAATTAACACGAAAATACATATTAAATAACTTATTATGCTTTTTGTACATGCGCAATCATTACCTCATTCCATATAGGGCATAGTGCCAAGGATTCTTTTTCGATGCTGAATTAACTATTTTTAATATTTTTACAAAAAAAGTAAAATCAGAAGCTCAAACTTTTCAATGGTGTTAATGGTGTAAAGTAAGTAATTTTTGCAACTGAAAAAAATACTAAATCGTCTGTTCCTGTTTTTGGTTGAGAACACATACCATTCGTCAGCGGTGGAGCATCTTTGAACAAAAGTCAGGTTTAACTGAGGCATGTGAACAACGCATAGTTATATTTGTGGCCATTAACTAATTAGAAATAGCTACAAGGATAATACGGGATTATTAAATTACCATGGTAATTATAACAAAGGCTAGCTGTAACTGTGACTGGATTATTGGTTAATATCAAATTACCATGGTAATTATAACACAGGCTAGCTGTAACTGTGACTGGATTATTGGTTAATATTAAATTATCATGGTAATTATAACACAGGCTAGCTGTAACTGTGACTGGATTATTGGTTAATATTAAATTACCATGGTAATTATAACACAGGCTAGCTGTAACTGTGACTGGATTATTGGTTAATATCAAATTATCATGGTAATTATAACACAGGCTAGCTGTAACTGTGACTGGATTATTGGTTAATATTAAATTACCATGGTAATTATAACACAGGCTAGCTGTAACTGTGACTGGATTATTGGTTAATATTAAATTATCATGGTAATTATAACACAGGCTAGCTGTAACTGTACTGGATTATTGGTTAATATTAAATTACCATGGTAATTATAACACAGGCTAGCTGTAACTGTGACTGGATTATTGGTTAATATAAATTATCATGGTAATTATAACACAGGCTAGCTGTAACTGTGACTGGATTATTGGTTAATATTAAATTACATGGTAATTATAACACAGGCTAGCTGTAACTGTGACTGGATTATTGGTTAATATTAAATTATCATGGTAATTATAACACAGGCTAGCTGTAACTGTGACTGGATTATTGGTTAATATTAAATTACCATGGTAATTATAACACAGGCTAGCTGTAACTGTGACTGGATTATTGGTTAATATTAATTATACATGGTAATTATAAAACAGGCTAGCTGTAACTGTGACTGGATGGATTATTGGTTAATATTAAATTACCATGGTAATTATAACACAGGCTAGCTGTAACTGTGACTGGATTATTGGTTAATATTAAATTACCATGGTAATTATAACACAGGCTAGCTGTAACTGTGACTGGATTATTGGTTAATATTAAATTACCATGGTAATTATAACACAGGCTAGCTGTAACTGTGACTGGATTATTGGTTAATATTAAATTACCATGGTAATTATAACACAGGCTAGCTGTAACTGTGACTGGATTATTGGTTAATATTAAATTATCATGGTAATTATAACACAGGCTAGCTGTAACTGTGACTGGATTATTGGTTAATATTAAATTATCATGGTAATTATAACACAGGCTAGCTGTAACTGTGACTGGATTATTGGTTAATATTAAATTACCATGGTAATTATAACACAGGCTAGCTGTAACTGTGACTGGATTATTGGTTAATATTAAATTACCATGGTAATTATAACACAGGCTAGCTGTAACTGTGACTGATTGGATTATTGGTTAATATTAAATTATCATGGTAATTATAACACAGGCTAGCTGTAACTGTGACTGGATTATTGGTTAATATTAAATTATCATGGTAATTATAACACAGGCTAGCTGTAACTGTGACTGGATTATTGGTTAATATTAAATTATCATGGTAATTATAACACAGGCTAGCTGTAACTGTGACTGGATTATTGGTTAATATTAAATTATCATGGTAATTATAACACAGGCTAGCTGTAACTGTGACTGGATTATTGGTTAATATTAAATTACCATGGTAATTATAACACAGGCTAGCTGTAACTGTGACTGGATTATTGGTTAATATTAAATTACCATGGTAATTATAACACAGGCTAGCTGTAACTGTGACTGGATTATTGGTTAATATTAAATTATCATGGTAATTATAACACAGGCTAGCTGTAACTGTGACTGGATTATTGGTTAATATTAAATTATCATGGTAATTATAACACAGGCTAGCTGTAACTGTGACTGGATTATTGGTTAATATTAAATTACCATGGTAATTATAACACAGGCTAGCTGTAACTGTGACTGGATTATTGGTTAATATTAAATTATCATGGTAATTATAACACAGGCTAGCTGTAACTGTGACTGGATTATTGGTTAATATTAAATTATCATGGTAATTATAACATTAGGAACACAGGCTAGCTGTAACTGTGACTGGATTATTGGTTAATATTAAATTACCATGGTAATTATAACACAGGCTAGCTGTAACTGTGACTGGATTATTGGTTAATATTAAATTATCATGGTAATTATAACACAGGCTAGCTGTAACTGTGACTGGATTATTGGTTAATATTAAATTATCATGGTAATTATAACACAGGCTAGCTGTAACTGTGACTGGATTATTGGTTAATATTAAATTACCATGGTAATTATAACACAGGCTAGCTGTAACTGTGACTGGATTATTGGTTAATATTAAATTATCATGGTAATTATAACACAGGCTAGCTGTAACTGTGACTGGATTATTGGTTAATATTAAATTACCATGGTAAATTATATAACACAGGCTAGCTGTAACTGTGACTGGATTAATGGTTAATATAAAATTACCATGGTAATTATAACACAGGCTAGCTGTAACTGTGACTGGATTATTGGTTAATATTAAATTACCATGGTAATTATAACACAGGCTAGCTGTAACTGTGACTGGATTATTGGTTAATATTAAATTACCATGGTAATTATAACACAGGCTAGCTGTAACTGTGACTGGATTATTGGGTTAATATTAAATTACCATGGTAATTATAACACAGGCTAGCTGTAACTGTGACTGGATTATTGGTTAATATTAAATTACCATGGTAATTATAACACAGGCTAGCTGTAACTGTGACTGGATTATTGGTTAATATTAAATTACCATGGTAATTATAACACAGGCTAGCTGTAACTGTGACTGGATTATTGGTTAATATTAAATTACCATGGTAATTATAACACAGGCTAGCTGTAACTGTGACTGGATTATTGGTTAATATTAAATTACCATGGTAATTATAACACAGGCTAGCTGTAACTGTAACTGGATTATTGGTTTCACTATAACTAAATACCAAGCTTGTCAACATATTTTTAAGTATGTGTTGTTCTCAATTCTAGATATATGTAATCAAAATGGCATTTAATATAAAGACGAGCTTCGCTATTAGACCTAAACCTGCTTTTTTATGAGCTTGATCAGTAATATGTTTGAGACGGCTGCTTAATTGACCAATCATAGTCTCAAACTGATTTGTAGATTCTAAACCATTCTTACATATTTATTGGGTTACAGAGATTCGATATCTGATATATGTATGGTATCGTAACATGAATATTTATATTACTAGGTACTGACTGCTGAGGCATTGATCAAAACTCACCATATATAACTGCATATCCTGCTGACAAGTAAACAAAATATCAAATGAAACTGAAGGTAAAATGTATTTGTTAAAATAAATCCAAACTCATACAAACCATTTGGTAAAATGTTTTATTATTATTATTATTTATTCAAAAAGTGTTATAATTTTTGTAGCATTACCTTATGTACACATGTTTATTTAAAAAATGAGACAAAATGAATATTGATGAACGATTTCTAGGTTTATGTGCTTCTATGTTAATCAAAAAGGGAAAAAAACGTTAAAAAAGAGGGGAAACCCCTTAACAGTGAGTCGACATAAAAGTTCGAAAAGACCTAATAAATTCTGTAACATAATCGTGACAGATATCGGTAGGATTGCAAAATTTTAAAGATCAACGTGTTATTCACAATCGTTTTTAATTGATTTGAAGATTTAAAGAACTCTGGTGGGGGCACATTGTGAACTCAGTATCATTGTTGTGCCAAATGGTGGAGTATCGCTTCAGTGGTTTTCTAAGTAGTTGGTCTATCTGTGTGTTTTATACAACACCAAACCTGTTCAAACCAGGAAGTGCCTATCAAAACCGTTTATGGACAATTATCCAGGCTGCAGTTCTTTCATAAATAACAGATCCGAATACAAATATGCACATTTAATAATCAGGTGTTACACAATGTGTAACACAAAAAAAATGTAAAGAATAAATTATATTATTCACCTTAACTGACACACGATAATAGCCAAGAAGTTCAAAATATACACTCGAACCAACGCGAACTGTTCTATGTAATGATATTATTACACAGCCAATGGACATTTCATTGTGAATTTTCGATGACTATTACAATGTTTATATGTAAGTCACCTTAACTAATCAAACAGATGAGTGTAAAAATTGTACGAGTTGTCTTCGAAATAAAAGATCGAAGCACTATGCTGAAGTATTGTAATGGTGCTGAAATGACTCCATCTCGTTACTCTGTCCGCTATACCTGATCACATGTGCCACTGCCTGAATGCATCTCGTCAAGTTTTAAAGGTCCACCATATTTCAGAAACAAATAATAAAAGTTTTTAAAAAACAATAATACCATAATGGTGGTGTATCCAAATAGCTTATTTTATCTGCCGTTTAATTTACACATATTTTTGAAATAGGTATATAAAGTGATCAATTGTTGCCAAATGATTTATCAATAGAAGCACCACATCCTGATTGTAGCAGACAAGCACTATATTGAAATAATTTAAACAAAATATAGTAAACCAAAAAAGACTGTTAAAAGTGTTAAAGATTCGATGAAATATTGAAACAATGACCTCCTACAGTGGTACTATATAGAGCTAGGTGTATTGTTATTTTTCATTTAAATGTGTCATCAACACTACCTACTGTAACAATACTTTACCTTCCTGAACACATATTACTAGGGTATTCGTTACCTATCTATAGCTTTACGTGATTTATAGATTATGTATCGAAACGCCATGTCCAAAATGAAATTTCACTGTAATACGAATATTATTATTTAGCATATACTACTTAAAGAACGACACACCCTGTAAATGTATACATGTTTCAAATGTGACATCAACAATACCTTCCGAAACTTAACTTTTCTCGGCACTTAATTACTAGGGTATTCGTCACATATCTATAGCATATATGATATATAAAAGGTTCCAGGTTCAATAACTCTATTGCTGACCTTGTGGTGTCGAAATGTAAGACGCCTAGATGCGGTGCGTGACCAATTATCATTGAATATAGGCCATATGTGTTTAAAAATGGCTTGCATTTTACTGTAAAAGCAAATATGATTGCAAATCGAAGTGTGTGATATATGCTATAATTTGTTCTCGTTGTGGTGATTTTTACATCGGTCAAACTAGTAATGAACTAACACGTATGACTGTTCATAGGCAACAAACAAGAACGGATTTTCTACGTAATTTGAATGTCATTAAGCATATACATGATTGTGCATGTGATAAATTCAATGTTAAACCTTTATATCAATTACATTCTTCAGACACTGTTTTGTTGGAAAACAAAGAAAATCAGATTAATGAAAATATTAAAACTAACTCTCAATAGGCCATAATAGAAAATGAAACAACTTCATATTATTGTTATGTAAACGTGTGTACCTTGTGACGCCACGCTATTTGTGACGTCATTAATTTGTTCTTGAAAAATAAACATTTATATTCCTGAAGAGCCATCATAAAATGGTAAATGTACAAGAGCAAGGTCGTTGAGTTTTATTTTTTATATATGCAACTCTACATCGACACGTACTTTTTTCTTCCTTTGTATGATATATAGCTTATATTTCAATACATCATGTCAAAGTTAGAATTTCACTGAAATATGAATACTATTATTCAGCATATACCATTTCAATAAGAACACACCTAGAATCTATATTTACATTTTTAATCATATTCTGTCATAAATACGGCTTACTACCTATTGCGATAATACATAGTTCATAATAAACGTGATTCCCCTTTGTATTTATAGCGCAGAAAACAGGAAGATGAACTCCAATCTGGCATCTAAAGAATTTTCCACCTGGCCATATGATACTGACACTGATAAAGTTGGTGTTTTTATGGAGATTTTTATCGCATGGTATAACATCAATAACGATTATTTTGAGCAGTATTTATAGAGGCTAAAAATTGATCTATTAACTCCTAGATATAATCTAGATCATATCTATATCTACATATTTATGTTTTTATTTCCTTATTGAATTCATCTTTATGGATGAGTTATCCGATATATATATATAAATTACTATTGGTCAATTCCCTAAGGTTTGCCGCGATCTGCTTAATCGCTCGAATGGTTCGAATATTGGTCACGATCCAGATAATACAAATAAAATCGGAGTTTATACAGAGGATGTTACATGAGTAATATGAAATTTATAAGACGAGTTCAATAATTTGAATTTTTAAGCGAGTGGCATACCAAAATATTTAACGGATTTAATATTCATATCACGTAGCCACAAGTGTGAAATTATATTTATCACATAACTAGCATTTATGTAATTAGGGACAACACATTAAATTTCGTTTGTATATAAAAATTGCGAGATCAGGATTTGACGTCTCCGTCCACTGGGACAGTTTCTCTATCATGACGTCAGTATTATCTGTGATGTCACAATAGTATGGCGAGATTAATAGATGACCGTTAGACTTAGCTGGACGGGTCAGTTGTATGATAAACAAATATTACTTTATAGACATTATTTCCCTAATTTTTACAATGATTCTTTTTACTTTTGATTTAATCGAGAGTCAGTTTTAGTTGTCTCTAAGAATTAATATTTTTAATTGTTATTTTACATGAGAAACATTTTAATGTGATAACTATTATTGAAACTTTGCCTTTTAAATGTCGGCAATATCAGCTAATTATAATGTTAAGGATATGTTGTTTCCGATATCTTTAACTGAAAAACAATTCGATGTTTGGTGTTGTTCATGATCATTTTTATGAATAGATTTCACATATGTTATTTTGACGTTAGAGGAACATACATGCTATCTACGAAATCCAAATTGGGTTTTTATTAAGAAATAAGAACCCTATTTTCAGCAATAAGGTCTTTTAAAGATGGCCTCCTACATAAGACATGAGTTTTAATCTAATGCGTGTGTTGGTGTGAGAAGCATATTGTAACTTCAATAGAAATTCGTTCTATTGTTTTCTCAATGATCTAGGCTCATAATTAAAATATTTCAGGATTTTAGTCCAAAAAATAATTTCAAAGGAGAAATTCCTGTTCATAAAGTAAAAAATTGAAATCCATGACCAATAATTAAGATTAAGTAAGAAGGCTGTTTACATTGGAGATCAGTGGATTGTATTTCCAATGGAATTCGATATTGCTTGTATTGTTTACCGAAGAGATACTGCATGCTAAGAACAGGGTAATTGTATCCAGTATGGATACAGCCATTGTTTGGTGTAGCAATGCGGTGGTTAAATTACACAAATAATACAATATAGTCTTCATTTGATTGTATATACATCGAGGTTACACAATGAGTGGTTGTTGAATTTTGAATTTATTCCATACGAGTGAGTTATTTTTTAAAAGTTACAAAAGACGCAAGCGTCAGGGATACGGTAACGTGTATTTACCGAAATATGCAAATAAGGTGTAGTATTAATATTAGTATTTTTATCAGCAAAAAGACACTATTTAGTATTCAAAAGTCATCGTTTGATAAAGAATCCATCGATAACATATTCTTCTAATTTGGAACATTTTTAGGGGTTTATTAAGTTTAATTATTCATAGATGCTTCCAGACAATCAAGCTCAATGTCGGACTTCATGTATACATGTAAAAAGCATTCGCACGACACGGCATCGTCTATTTCCCTCCAGATAATCATCAGGCCATATCACCATCAAGATCTACGAAACTCATCAGTAAAATTCTTGTCCGTCAAGATGTCTTATTAGTGCTAAAGGTCAATTTAACATGTATGAAAACTTCACGTATTTTGACACAACGACCACGAAGCATGCGCTTTCAAACAGCAGTTTTGGACGTCAAGCGGAGATCACAATAGATAATGACGTCATTTGATTATTGATGACGTTGACAATGATGACGTGGCACTGAGAAATAGGTAGATCGGTCAAAGTTCACCATGTCAACCAATTAGAATGCGTACAGAGTTTATACCACGTGGGTATAAACAAATTGTTAATCAACAGATGCAGTGTTTATTCAATGTCCTGAGAGTTGAATAGCACCATCTATTGTGGTAGAAATCAACGTAATCCATTAAAGTGAATAGTCGGGCAAAGAAAACCAGTCTAAATGCGTTCATTGGCCTTCCAAAAGTTCTCACATATTAATACGACGGTCAAGTTCTGCTTAGTTTCCCAGTTCTGACCATTAAAGTAAAGAAAAGTTGAAAGCATTGAAAGCGAGACTGCGTGGAAATGTAACCACGGACATAGTGAGCCGGGAGGACGTTTTAGAATTCCCATACTTTAAATTAATTTCTTCGTACGCAGACAGATTTTGACGAGAGATTTTATTTTTCCATTTCATAAGAAATTATACTGGATACATTCACATCATTTTTACCGACTTTAGCCATCCTTGCCCGACTGTTCACTTTAAGGAAGAAAAGGTTGTTTTTTTTTTAAATAGGTACTCAATCATTCGTTACAGCTAACTTCACAGACATTCTAGAAGTTGTACAGATGAGTATAACACTGAATTATGTCCCATGTTACTTTGGATCTAGAGCAACGAATTCGGTAATAAAACGTCACAATTCATGTCGAAGATGCATTACGAAAATTAATACCAAAATATTGCAAAACAGATCAGAATCACACTATTAACCTTAAAGGTTTGCTCGAAAACGAGCAAAGAACGTTAACAAATTATTGTATTCAATAAAAAGACTGGTATACTAGTCGTGTGTCTCATTTTCCTTGACAACCGAGGTAATAAATTTGATTTTTCGGTAGGTATGTACATTCGCTAAGCTAGACTTACTACTTCTCTATTATATACTAAAAACATAACTAAAGGCTTGATTATAATTGTCACATAATAGGGGGAGATAATCTAGTATTAGACCACAAATCAACCTTAAACTAGTACTAACATTTACGCTTTATTTCAGAATTAATTTGAATACATGTATCTCCATATGTTTTTTTTTCTTAGGGGGGAAGGAGTTGGATTATTGTAGTTTTGTTTTTTTATCATTATTCTTTTTTTTCTTTTCTTTTTTTTTCGCAATTTTCAAAATAATCATATTAATTCTACTATATCTTCTAAAGGTTATATGTTCAAAATAAAAAAAAATCATTCTTCCGCCATTTTTTCAGCAAATAAAAGCCATGTTACAAACGGCAAAGCTATCTTTGTTTTAGGCTGATGAATTAAACGTGACAATGAAAATGCTGGTTACAAAATTATTATTTGATATACAAACACGTCATAGCTCCTGTATGGTTAACTTATAGACTAAGACGAAAATTGTTCAAGCTAGTTGACCTTCTCTAAAAGGTAGATTACATCATTAAACACGAACTTACACTAACAAATGGTCAGTACTACGTAACCGATTTCTGATTTCCTCATCGCTTGACCCATCGGTCATTGCATTACCATAACAACTTACTATTTAGTACAAAACCCTACAGATTGCCTCGTGTCGGTCAGTGCATAAAATCTGCAACCTGACTACGTTCGGTCGGTCAGAGCATGGAAATCCACAGCTTGATCACTTTCAGTCGGTCAGTGCTTTTATTACATAAACCGCAAGTGAGAATGATGCATTAGGATGGGTCGAGAGCTATTTGGTATTTAACACTGTAACATGGTTATTGACATTTTATTAAAGTACTCTAATCAGTATGTTTGTGGTTACACCCGAAATACGTGTGACAGTGTATGTTTGACGGTGTAAATGGTTAACTGACTTTTGTTACACCCAAAATAAAAGTGACAGTGTATATTTGACGGTGTAAATTGTTAACTGTCTTTGGTTATACCCAAAATACGTGTGACAGTGTATGTTTGACGGTGTAAATGGTTACTAATTTTGGTTACACCCAAAATACGAGTGACAGTGTATGTTTGACTGTGTAAATTGTTTACTGCCTTTGGTTACACCAAAAATGTGAAAGACAGTGTATGTTTGAAGGTGTAAACGGTTACTGACTTTAGTCAAACCCAAAATAAGAGTGACAGTGTGTGTTTGAAGGTGTAAATGGTTACGGACTTTGGTTACACCCAAAATACGAGTGACAGTGTATGTTTGATGTTGTAAATGGTAACTGACTTTCGCTACGCCCAAAATACGAGAGACAGTGTATGTGTGACGATGTAATTTGTTTACTGACTTTGGTTACACCCAGAATACGTGTGACAGCGTATGTATGACGATGTAATTTGTTTACTGACTTTAGTTACACCCAAAATACGCGTGACAGTGTATGCTAGACGTTGTAAATTGTTTACTGACTTTGGTTACACCCAAAATACGCGTGACAGTGTATGTTTGACGATGTCAATTGTTTACTGACTTTGGTTACACCCAGAATACGAGTGACAGTGTATGTTTGATGTTGTAAATGGTTATTCACTTTGGTTACACCCAGAATACGTGTAACAGTGTATGTTTGACGATGTCAATTGTTTACTGACTTTGGTTACACCCAAAATACGAGTGACAGTGTATGTTTGACGATGTCAATTGTTTACTGACTTTGGTTACACCAAAAATACGCGTGACAGTGTATGTTTGATGTTGTAAATGGTTTTGTACTGCCTTTAGTTACACCCAAACTACGAGTGACAGTGTATGTTTGTTGTAAATTGTTAGCTGACTCACTATACAGGCGATATATCTTCATGTTAAGTTCACTTGAAATTTACGTGAAGTTCACGTAAAAGCATTGTCTGTGTATATAAACTCATTTTTACTGATTGAGAATGTTTCTCAAAATAAATATTGCAAAGATTAGCTATTGTCGAACAAGTTAAACAGCCACGTGGTGATATGCAAATGTTACCCACATAGTAGTCACGAAATTAGCTTGATCGACAAAATATTCCTGATTATAACCGACGAATTTTTAGGCCTCAATTTTTGTTACCTTGAAATATCAAACTGTTGCCTTTTAAAAGCCGAGATTGTTAAATAGTGCGTAGGTTTTAAATGATACACAGCCATACATAATTGCTGTCTACGAAACTAACACTTTGTTTTTGAGAATGTCATTCAACGATTGGCTCTTCTACAAAAGACCAGCGCACGAGGGCAATGCGTGTAACGTTGTTTGAGAAGCATATTGTTTTTTCAAACGAAATCCTTTCCATCGTTTTCGCTGATCTAGACTCTAAATCAAAACATTTAAAATATAGATATAATGAAGTGTTTTGATCACAAAAATAGAGTCCTTCCTGTTCCTTGATATAAAAATAATAGAACCAGGAAGTGAAATTGTAGTGAAGGCTATAGATGAGTATGTGTACAGTGGAATTCTATAGTATTTGCATTGCACTACCTCAGTGTATAAAGATAAGGGGTATTATGTTCCATACCGGTTAGGGTTTGTATAGCACGAACGTGTAATGATATAGTTACATAGGGAATACAAAACAGCTTGGTCTTCATTCTATTATATCCCCGCTCATTTACTTAAGAAACTTATACAACCAAGTAAAAATACAAAAAATATGTTTCCAAAATTTGAAAGCAATTACACAAAAATATCTATTTTAAGAAAATATATATTTGTAAATGAAATTTTATTTCAATCGCCCTTTAATAGTACATGTTATTGACATGCCGTACTAAACGTGAATATATATTTGGCTTGATTAACTCGGAGAAGAAAAAAACCACTAACAGATGTCAAGACCTTGCTACAGAACAGTTAACACGAAACAAAGCTATGTTACAAGTCAATTAATATATAGCGTGACAACCAACGATATTACCAATACATGACGTATACAATATACGAGAGGAATTACACTAAAACCAAAACAAAACATGAACAATCTGATTAAATTGATCCGTTCATGGCTAATGTTTAGGTACCGTACTTATTATCTTTCAGATTAACTGATAGTGTATCACACACGCTACTCATATTTCAGTGTCGTTTTATCATAGCGTACAGTAAAGGCACAGATAAATCAGTGAAACAGATAAGTCTACCATTATTGACGTTCAAACATTACCAATAGCTCTGTCTATGCACGGACAAATAAACATGACCCGCAACCCAATCAACTAACATCACAATTACTACTGCATAGCGGTTAAAGGACTATATATGGTTTGGGCCCTTTACATTATATAACTCACGATCAAACTAACAAGCACTGACGCTTACTCACAAAAACACAATCAACCAATGTTTAGGCTTACTCACAAAAACCCAATCAATCATGTAATGTTTAGACTTACTCACAAAAACCCAATCAACTTATGTTTAGACTTACTCACAAAAACCAAATCAACTAATTTTTAGACTTGCTCACAAAATCCTAATCAACTAATCTTAGCCTTAGCTTACAAAAAAACTATTCAACTAATGTTTAGGCTTACTCACAAAAACCCAATCAACTAATGTTTAGGCTTGCTCACAAAAACCAAATCAAATAATGTTTAGGCTTACTCACAAAATTCTTACCAACTAATGTTTAGGCTTAGTCATGAAATCCAAATCAACTAATGTTTAGGCTTACTCACAAAAAAAAACAAAAAAAAAAACAAACAAAAAAAAACAACAAAAAAAACAATCAACTAATGTTTAGCTAATGTTGACGCCCGGTAAACTTAAGTTGACATTTGATCGTGACACAACTGACATTGATGCTAAGATATGACTGACTCCCCTACCAGCAGACGTAACTCACAACCCCATCAACAATTACACCAACCAATGGTGAACCTGCTAACATTGTCAACAAACAATATGATGGTTTAGAAATGATTCACTGCACTGTCGCTTTAAGATTGACCCAAGGACATTTTTAAAAAAAGGGTACACACATATGAAATTTTGAGTATAGTGCAAGCTTTACATAATTTCACGTGAAATTCACGTGAAGAATTATTACCTGTGTAAACAAACAGAAAAATACTATTTTTTTCTTGAATGGTCTTGTTTTAAGGAATCAATTTCTCAATATAAATATGTCATTTAAACCTGTTGAAATCGCACAAAATGTACATTATAAGTGACTTTTATGAAACACGGGCAAAGTAAATATACACATGACACATGTACTAAGTACGCCGTAAATGATGGTGCCAGGCCTGTCCTTGGCTTGATTATTTTAATCATATGTTCACAAAGGGAAAAAAGGACTTTTCTGACCCTGTGTGAATGGCTATGTAAGGGAATCTCATACCTACTCAAGGGAAGGCACGTGGAGTGACAACGTGATCGCGACATATTAGCACTCGGTAACAAATATCCTTACTCAGAAAGGACACCAGTTTTCTTGTGATTTGGTTTTGTTTGGTATGATTATTATTTAAATACCGAAAAATTTAAATATTTTCAAACAAAAATATTTGTAAGGTATCTCACTTTTTGTGTATTTATCATTCAAATAGCAATAATAATTTCAAATTATTTTCAAACAAGAAGGATTGTAAGATGTGCAGTGAATAAAAGATGTTCAACGCTCGAGAAGATGATTGACAAAACAAGAAAGGGGAAAATCACTTCAAAGGAAACAGAGAAGTAATGGAATCAATTCACATTGTAACATGGAATTAGACAAGAGAGCATGTATAACATGAAAATGCGTAACATTGAACTTATGTTCAAATCAAAGTTAAAGCAGCATTGTTGACATATCCCTGTATGATATTTTTCAGAAAAGTGCATATCGAGTTTTGAGATTGCTTAATAGATGCTTGAGGTCAGAATATAGAATGGTTTTTTTCATTTACCATGGTAATTAGGGTATATTGACGGATCGCCAGCTGTCAATCAAACCGCACGTGACTTTGTATTTTGTATTGTGTGTGCTACGATGTTTGCTCCGACATTGAATAGAAACACGTGCGTTTGTGAGCATGAGGCGTGGCTATATTACACATGGCGATCGGTCAATTAGCGGACTGGTGTTTTGTTCACGATGGAAATTTAATGGTTCTGGGAGCATAAAAACTATTTTAGCTAATACCCATGTATCAAACGAAAACAGTACGGGACATAGCTGTTTTGAATCTTGGCTTCAAGTTTCTGCGGGATGACGTAAAACCATCAACGATATCCAAAATAAATCTTCAGCTACGAATCTAGCGAAGGCTACGATTACCACTTTGTATAAAGTATAGTGTTTTATTTTATTGAAACAGGCTTGAGTGATAAATGCAATTGTCCTTTAATTTTTCTGGAGTGTTGGATAGGGTTGTGATGCATTCATTGTATCGTTGTTGTTTTTTATGCTGTTGACTATCCATCTGGAACATGTTATGATAATTCCACGTCGGTGGTGGGTAGAAATATAGTAGATATCATAGTGTATGTGCACGTATTTACAGTCAGATGTGTCCTGGTAACTACAAGGGCTATACAGGTGGGGGTGTAGGATTACAAAGCTCTAGAATTATGTGCAGACAACGAAAGAATTACATTATCACGTTTAGCTTTATAAGGTCTAATAGATGCATGTACAATATAATTTATATAAAGGATATGGAGATTCTCTTCAATATACCACTAATACAGCATATCAGAATACCGTCCTTGAAGTTGAGTTTATTATAATGTTGATAAATGTAACTGAAAAGGATGGTCTAATGATATTTTCTTCAAGCTTTCCTTAGTGCTACAGAATCCTAACCAAAGATAAAGGTCCTCTTACTTCCTAGGTAGGGTTCTAGACTAGGTAAGTGATAAATGTCTTTCAGGTAATTTGAATTGTAGACCCGAATAATTTCGTAAGAAGAAACTTCTGACGAAGTTAGGGTTATTCTGGAACAACCCTGTATGGATGTTTGACTAGTATTTAGAAGTCTGTCTGTCTGTCTGGCTCGCTGAGAGACATCGCCGCTAATATGATCTTGCATGCTATTCAATGTTGAATAAATATTTTTATATTTTGTATCTTGTGTCTCTCGTCTGTACACCATTGTAACATATCGATGCCTAACATATCTGATAATCACATTTAGATTAATTGTTATCATATACAAAATGAAAGCTTCTGATTTTTAATATTCTAGATAATATTCTATAGGGATCTGGGCCCAGTTTCATGAACATTCCTTAACTTTAAGGAATGCCTTAACTTAAAATTTTTCACAGGAAAGCATTACGGAAGTTAAGGAAAAATCTTAGGCTAAAAGCATTTAATGCTATCATATGGAGAAATTTTAAGCTAAGGAATTTCTTAAAAAGGAATGTTCAAGAAACTGGACCCTGATGGCCAACAAATACAAGGGTTATATTTTAACCCATCAAACATATTTCTTTGCCGCCGTGGTTTGCAAATGAAACATCATATTGGACATACATTTTTCAAAAATTGTTTAAATTATTTGTGATAATTTGTTGGGGATGACAAATTGAATGAAAAAGCAAATGTTATTTGGTTGTCATGGACATGATTTCAATTATCCATACTTAGCCAAATTACACTTCTGTCAGAACATAGGCATCTGCCGACACATTATGTGTATCAGGCGTATGTCTGAAAAAATGCGAAGTATATTTTGGTTTAAATTTAGTAATCTAATATCTAAAATATTTAATTCAATTTCTCTTTATATTATGATAACTGCAAAATTAATAATCTAATTATTGACAAGTTGGTAAAATCTTAATCTATTTTGTTATTTTTCAGTTCTTACACATGTAACTCAACAATACTATCGGGTCATACAAGTTATATGTTATATGTTATTTTGTATAGAATCAATAGCTAAGGTATTGCGAAAGAATGAAATAAGCATAAAATATTAATAATTAAATAACTTTATTGATTAGAATATATTTAACCTTTTATTTTATCCAAAAACAAAAGAAAATAAAAGAAATACAACTACTATGTAACGAATGGATGCAAATGCAGCGGTATTAATGCATTGCCAACATAAGCTACGAAGTTTAAAAAAAATCACATAAAATAGAATATCAAACAAAATAAAACAAAACAAAAGGACGTAATAGATTATATAATTAATTAAAGGAATTTAAATAAAGTGGCTCGAAGGTATCGTCAGCATATACAATGATTTTAAGTTTACAGAATCACATAACAGTCCCACGCTTTTCTATAAATCTGAGGTTGAATGAGGTTCACAAACCATGTACACGGATGTAAACGTGGTTTGTATACTAATTGATCAATGCGCCAACTGATGTGTTACTATAAATTCAAATTAGATTGAAATAAAACCAATAATTCGGAGCGGAATATGTCATTATCGCTGTGTATACTGCAGTGGCGCACGTTACCCTCTCGTGATGTTTAGGATGCAATTGAAGTTACCTTTTTATAGAATATTTATCGAGAGGTAATTTCAATTCTTTGTTTATTACTTTAAACCAGGAAGTTTAAATTAGTCGATGATGAATGCTTAAGAGTTCGAATTTAACCTCAGAATTGTTCCCAGGGGAATTCGGCACCGTTCAATCATTAAATTGTTAAAAATCAATAAAATTGATATGCATGACTAGTAGGGTACGTCAGGCCACAAACTGACAATGGCGATGAAAAATTTCAAAGTGTAACTTTATGATATAGTAAATATTTTCATCATTAACATTGGGTATGGGGAATTGACTCTCCAATTACAAACTGTCCAATCAAAAAGCGACACTTTGTAAGCGCAATACCTTGTTAGATAGAAAAGCTATATTTCATTTTACTGGACTTTGTGGCAGAGGCCAAATATTGGCGCTGACTCCATCTTGTTAAAGAACTTAGCAAGTAACAAATGTATACATACACAAGAACAAAAAATAGATGAAGTATACCAGATGCAATAATGTGAAATTGAAAATGGTATCAATTAAGCATTGCATTTAATACTGGATTTAATTAATGCAGTAATAAACAACTATGCTTGAAATGAAATAGCATTTTAAAATAAAGATCTTTCATTCTTGTGACATAACTAGAGTAACCGACTTTTTGAAATTCCCAAGGGGGGTAATTTCACGTGTTTGGACTCAAGATAAACTCAAGAAAGTCTTCTTGGTAAACCCCTATGAAGAAATTAAAGGTTGTGTTTTGCATGTTTTGACCTGTTCGTCCTGATGGTTTAGAAAGATTTTTGACATTTTGAATATTAAAGAATTTGGACTTGCTAAAATAGCCTAAAATAAGGGAGGTTTGGTAAGCGTGTGTCTAATTAAAACAATAAACTTTTGAATACGTTAATTGGAAAGTAGGAAAGACAAAGTTCCCAAACAAAAATCATAGAGCAAAAAGTAAGCGAGTTATGTTTGTCTGCAGCCCCTCTCATTAAAAAGATTAATAGAATCCTTCCCTGTCTAGAGGGTGTGACAACGAAATCACAACCCGAGGAATAATTCATCCAACCTTAGGCTTGCCAAGGGTTGGACATTCAGGAATTCTCCCGAGGGTCGTAATTTTGTTGTCACACCCTCATAGGTAAGGAATGATTTTTTTCTTCCTTATACAAAAGAAACGGAAGAAACCGCAGCCCAAAAGAAGCATTTTCACCTCGACATGAACATGGTTCATGTGACAAATCAGTGAATGGTGTTGTAAAGGTAGCAGGTTTTTGACAGCAGCAACCAATGTGTATCTTAGTACATAACAATAAATTATGTGTTTAATTTCTGTATCTTCTAACTTCTTTTAACTTTTAAAATTGTGAATCCCTGCTATAGAATTATATTAAATAGGTATGACGTATAAGTTTTAAATATTGCCTTATTTCATATACACTGAGAATTATCGTTTTAATTAAATAACTATGATTGCTCAAAGCATCGTTATTCCATCTCGTTATTACAGGATGTTTCCTACTCGATTTTAATATCATTGTCAGCAAAATGTTGATTCGATAAAAAGTAACAAAGGATTGAACAGCACTGCTTATGGAAGTTGTCACGTATACTTTAATGCTGAAGATAAATTATGAATAGATGCTAAAAATACTAAAACGAAGTCTGCTGTGATGTATAATCAATGAGATGCAGGTGCGAATGACACACTCCAAAGTAATAGGTATAAATTGCTTTGTCACTGCGTGATCTGCCAAAAAACCCGATGTTTTATGTGGGCCACGTCACGCTGTTAAAACAGTAACCAATACTTGCTGTTTTCTAACCAGACCAGGAAGTAGTTATAAAGTCAATGTCTTGCATTATGTATGCTAATTGCAAAAACGGTATCAAACGAGGGAAGATTGCGTTGACATCGCGTATCTTAAACTTTTGATCCCATATCGTAATTAAAGTGTATGCACCAGCTCGTCTTATAAAATTCCATTTTTAAACATATTGAATATGTAATTATCTCTTTTAGCACTGTTCTATCTGTATGTTTTCTCAAATAACACTTTTTTAAATGTATTCGTTACAGTCTGTTTGTCACTCTCCAGAATACTGGTCTTCACACGACCTGTTGGTTCCCTACCATCTCATATTTAGGGCTGGCCGTGTCTCCTTGACAGACATCCTCACATCTCAAATGACCATAACTGCATTAGCCTCATCAACACCCGTTCCCGTAAGACACTGGTGGCGTGTTTCTTATTGACACCCGTTCTCGTATGGCTTTGGCCCCGATTTCTCGGAACAAACTTAAATAAAAAAAAAATGACTTCATATACGTTACATAAGAAGAAAACCTCAAGTTCTCTCATTATCTCGCGATATATATCGGTTGTCCCCAGCTTCTACCCTTCATTTCCCCATCGCCAAGCACTGTAGATTTCTGTCATCACGCATTTTCTTTGCATTGCATTTGTCCTAAGTGTCCCCTTGATACTTGCCTCCCCCCCCCCCTCATCATTTTGTTACATTGATATAGATCTGTCTTTGGTATAGACGTTAGCTGTCTTTGGATTAATATTTGTCTATAAGGCTTCATCATACAGTCACAACGTCTCACAATTGTCTCCCTTTAATGTCTCTGTATATGTTTCATTTTCGATTGCCATCATGCCATGACCTTGGTAGTTATTAGAACGTAAAAACAAAAATCAATTACTCAGTCATTTGGATAAGAAAGAACAGCTAGCATCCTACAATGATATAATCTCTTTCGAAAAAATATCTACGACCTGGGAAAGATTTTCTCTTTTCAAACATTGACATTGGTCTTCTATTTCTAAGTATCTATAGGTTTTCCTTGAAAGATCAGGTTAAATAGGAATTACTTGATGATTCAGTGGAATATATATAAACAATGTAGTATTTTCGTTTTGTTTGATTATCGACACATGCATACCAAGCCTTAATTAACTAGTATATTTGTACAGAACCAGGAAGTAAATATCTACCCTAGTCCTAAAGTTGCCCGTATCGAATACCAACCGTGCATCGTCTCATCTTTATATTATATCTTTATTCTTGGTATATCTTTATTTAGGAACAAAATTACTCGTTTAAATAAGGATTTCTAAACATTTCTCAAATTATCAAAACTGATTCATGGTTTATTCATTAAAACAGATACCTACCCTTTCCACCAATCACTTTGACAATTGCGTAGGAGGATATAACTTATCGATTTTTGTTGTCGTTATGCACCATTTGTTTATTTTATGGCTTAATTTCATAATATCATACGACATCAACCGTCAGAAAGGCGATTAATGATATTATTTTTTTAACAAATGTGTTGTTATAATATCTGCTGCGATGTTCAATGTCCCGGGACGATTCACACTACACAACTAACGACATCAATAATAGTGTAAAGAATAGACACCCGAACAAAACTAAATCGACGAACATTACATTCTACAGTTTATTGATCGTCTTTGTAAACTGCGAAAGCATTGCAGCTTGACTTGTACTTCTTTGTGTGATAATGATTTTACTTTAGAATATAATGTGTCCCGAGGTACGTGAATAGGAGTTCCATGAACAACTTTCACACACATACGCCAATGCTTATGGTTCTGCAAGCGCTTCTAAATATTTCCTTATTCTAATTAATGAGTTACAGGACATCTTATTTTTCTGGATGCCTTTTAGTTGGGTTTGTATCCATGGCATCAATAATTTAAATCTAAGCCAAATGCACATAGGGTTAAAGTAAAAAAATAGTGACAATGAATCAGTAATTCAGAAACACTGAATCGGTTATCACAAAGAGAAACAGTATATCGTGATGTCGATCGTTAAAGTATCGCACAGTCTTCATCATCATACGTCTCTCAAATATCGTTGTTAACGCATTAAATGTTTAGCAGCTAACAACAACCATAATAACACATCAATAAATGTTTAATTTCAGTCTGGTTTTATTTTTTGTAACTTTCGTTTTTGTAATACAACATTTCCATTTTGTTACATTGATATAGATCTGTCTTTGGTATAGATGTTAGCTGTCTTTGGATTCATATTTGTCTATAAGGCTTCATCATACAGTCACAACGTCTCACAATTGTCTCCCTTTAATGTCTCTGTATATGTTTCATTTTCGATTGCCATCATGCCACGGTAGTTATTAGAACGTAAAAAAACAAAAATCAATTACTCAGTCATTTGGATAAGAAAGAACAGCTAGCATCCTACAATGATATAATCTCTTTCGAAAAAATATCTACGACCTGGGAAAGATTTTCTCTTTTCAAACATTGACATTGGTCTTCTATTTCTAAGTATCTATAGGTTTTCCTTGAAAGATCAGGTTAAATAGGAATTACTTGATGATTCAGTGGAATATATATAAACAATGTAGTATTTTCGTTTTGTTTGATTATCGACACATGCATACCAAGCCTTAATTAACTAGTATATTTGTACAGAACCAGGAAGTAAATATCTACCCTAGTCCTAAAGTTGCCCGTATCGAATACCAACCGTGCATCGTCTCATCTTTATATTATATCTTTATTCTTGGTATATCTTTATTTAGGAACAAAATTACTCGTTTAAATAAGGATTTCTAAACATTTCTCAAATTATCAAAACTGATTCATGGTTTATTCATTAAAACAGATACCTACCCTTTCCACCAATCACTTTGACAATTGCGTAGGAGGATATAACTTATCGATTTTTGTTGTCGTTATGCACCATTTGTTTATTTTATGGCTTAATTTCATAATATCATACGACATCAACCGTCAGAAAGGCGATTAATGATATTATTTTTTTAACAAATGTGTTGTTATAATATCTGCTGCGATGTTCAATGTCCCGGGACGATTCACACTACACAACTAACGACATCAATAATAGTGTAAAGAATAGACACCCGAACAAAACTAAATCGACGAACATTACATTCTACAGTTTATTGATCGTCTTTGTAAACTGCGAAAGCATTGCAGCTTGACTTGTACTTCTTTGTGTGATAATGATTTTACTTTAGAATATAATGTGTCCCGAGGTACGTGAATAGGAGTTCCATGAACAACTTTCACACACATACGCCAATGCTTATGGTTCTGCAAGCGCTTCTAAATATTTCCTTATTCTAATTAATGAGTTACAGGACATCTTATTTTTCTGGATGCCTTTTAGTTGGGTTTGTATCCATGGCATCAATAATTTAAATCTAAGCCAAATGCACATAGGGTTAAAGTAAAAAAATAGTGACAATGAATCAGTAATTCAGAAACACTGAATCGGTTATCACAAAGAGAAACAGTATATCGTGATGTCGATCGTTAAAGTATCGCACAGTCTTCATCATCATACGTCTCTCAAATATCGTTGTTAACGCATTAAATGTTTAGCAGCTAACAACAACCATAATAACACATCAATAAATGTTTAATTTCAGTCTGGTTTCAATAAATGTTTAATTTCAGTCTGGTTTTATTTTTTGTAACTTTCGTTTTTGTAATACAACATTTCTAATATGTGTATGTGACGTTGGTTTTATCGGTAAGTGGGCTTCCGACCGCAACACACTTACTCAAACATAAAAATTGATAACACTACAATGGTTTGTATTATATGCTCCATCTCGGTCATTATCACTTTCAAGTTCATATAACATCATATTCACCAGCATAGAAGTCCATAATATTTCATACTTTGTATGTATATTGTAGAATAATAGTGACGCATGAAATCCCTCCAACAATATTAACCTTGATTTATATAGTTAGTATGCTAATAGAATCCCATAGAAGCTGAATGCAACTTCATGTAGAAATACCAATATATTATATGAGAAAACATATGACATATATATATATCAAATGACTAACGACTAATGTGGTTTGTTAGATACTGAACTGTTAATCTAACGTTATACCGATATTATGTGGGATCATTTGTGGAAGGTCTTACGACTGCACAAGATTATATAACAATAGCAGCCGGGAGCATATATAATTACATCCATTATCCTTTTTTCATTCAAGATTGACATTCGGGTAAATAACCTTGAGATCGAAATGTCAATTTAATCTATAACTGTTAATGTTACCTTGAATTGGAGTTATACCACAAATACGTCAATATGTTAATAAGTTCATTGAACAGGCGTAGGCTAGTTGCTCTGGTCTCCTTTTAATATGTAGTCTAAGAAGTTAATTCTTAACAATTTGTAAGGAACTCCTTTTATGGGAGCGGACTGTATGGTGCATAGTCAACTAAGCGATATTCTAACCAAATATTTATTTATCGTTTATTATTTTGAATATTACTCAACACGGGGATGTATTTTTTTTTTTTTACTTTATTGTTATATTTTGTGTCACGTTTTTTCGATCACTCTATAAGTCTATTACTGTGTATTGCAAGTTGGCACCGCGTCGGCGAATCATTCCCTTTGTCTAACAGATAATGGGGTGTATTGCATTTGGAATGCATTCGGAGAAGACCTACCCTTAATTTGACATTTAAACTTCCTTGTCGACGGCTGTGTTTATCTCATGCTTTATTCAGGAGACACACAAATTCCAGGTACAAGAAGTGCGGGTATGTCAGACTGAGTCAGTGGACTCTCTTCTCCCGGCGGAGGACCATCTCAATCATGAAATGGCACGTTGTCTACTTTAGAACAAATCGTCTATATTTACAGTGATGTGTAAACATTTGGGACTAAAGTAGGAAGCGAGTCATGAGTATTTGGATAGTGAAGTGCGTGTAGAAATATAAGTAGTTCATATCCTCATCACAGCAAGGGTAAGTGGATTAATGGATATTATCGCGTGTTAGACAAGTATGCAACATATTCTTTCTAAATGTATCCTGGACCCAGTTTCATGAACAATCCTTAACTTGAAGGAAGCTTTTCAGATTTTAAGAAATGCAATGCTTTTCTATGGGGAATTTAAGTTAAGGAATTCCTTAAATTTAAGGAATGTTTATGAAACTGGGTCCAGATTAATGAATATGATATACTATTTTTGTATATAATTATATTGTATTTAATGCTGGCGTGGCATTTAGCCTGGATTGTTACCCTCTCTATGCGATAATAACATTGGTAATAACGTTTTCTGCAAGGTGTAACATTTAACCACATATCTTTTCTTGATTTATTAATTTTTGTTAAGTGGTTTACAATATTACGTGACTAGAAGCATCGAAATATTGTATTCCCATGATTATAATGTATATTGTTTTATAAATACACACTAATGGTGTCCATGGTCAGCTTGGTCTGTGTTTTATGTTGCCGGTACATACATGATCATATGTAGTTATCGATACAAAAAGAATTTATTAAAATTACTAATGTGAAGAGGGATGTTCCTCATTACTTCATATGTACCAATCATAATTCTAATATGCCATTTTTTTTTTTAATTCTTGTCTATTGCATGACAAATAGGTAGACAATACACATTGTTGTTTTGTCCTTGTATCTTGGAGCTACACAAAAGATAACTGAATAACAATAGAGCTAGACAATCAATAGCTATATATATATTCCTATTGTAAGTCACAAAGACATACCGTGGCCATTAAGGTGATACACAAATTAAACACTGGTAATCGACGTTCTTTGTGTATAGCAAAGTAAGGACACTGAAGGAGACACTTTTTCAATGCATTGCATAATTGCAAAGTAATATCAAATTAAAGATAGTATCCCAAGCTTGAATTATTTCGCCTCTCGTTTACTGTATCTTCAACGGTATGTTTGTGGTGAAATTAAACTTAAGTTTAAATCAATAAAAATGATAAATGCTATTTCACTTATTTGATTTGTGTTTTACAAATACTTTGTATCCAAAAAGTGGAACAGACATATGTGATTTTTCCCTCCTTTTCATGCTTTTTATTCAGGTCTCAGTCTTGACTTTAAAAACAACCATTATCACATTCTCGTTAATTTGTCATCATAAATCGCGCCTTTTCTTGTAATGTTGAATATTTTGAAGAGATCGCAGATTAATGTCTAAACATAATTTACTGAAAATGTTTAGGACTGTGATGTCACATACTCAAAGTACTTCTTAAAATAAACACTGTTCAAGATTATGCAACATGTTATAACATCAAAATACACATGTCTGACTTAATTAATTTAAATACCTTTTTTAAATTAATGTTTTTTATTAAGGATATTGTTTCACAACCAGTGAATGTTTCTTATATGATATTTCGATATTTAATAATTCTTTTTAATTTCCATCCTGACGATTAATTTTATAAAGTTTTTCTGGAAGTCTAGATATATGTTTCGTCGTTTTCTTATTTTTCAAGGAACGAAACAATTAAAATGTATTCGTATTCGTCAATGCCATTGTCGAAATACTCTTTTCGTTTGCCCTTTTTTCTTTAGTTTTCATTCCCAATAAATATATTCATAAATATATTCAAATAGAAATAAATATATTCATTTTATTATTCAGATCGCAACACATAAGAAAATGTCAATGATGTCAGCCTCTACGCTTTCGACTAGCTCAATCGATAGCGGATATTTAGATGCGTTGGAGAAAGCGGAGGATTTCGATGAATGTTTCGACCTCGCTGATGAACTCGGGGTACCCACCGACAATCTAGACGATCTCGATGAGATCAAAGAGAGACTTCTCATGCATCTAACTCGGGGCACTAATGGTAGCCCAAAGGAGTTGGTAAGTTTATACTGTAAAGGTGGTGACATTTATGGCGTGAGAATGATCGCCTATTTCACGTTTTCATTAAACATCCGCGAATGTATTAACGCGTATGCATATCAACAAGTTAAAAAGATCAGATGTACATAAAAGACTACAGACGCAAAACGACAAAGTCATCTTACATCTAACAGTTTATTTATGGAACTGAAATATCGACAGGCGTAAATTTTCAGTAACTCTATCAGCTATGAGTTTTGCGTTGTAGCGAAACGTCTAGTGGTTTTTTATGTTTTTTTTTTTTGGTTTTTTTTTTCTAAATAATGTTAACTACAAGCTTCATGATAAATTTGGTATTAACGTAAGACCACTTGTACGCAATGATACGTTCATATTCGATTTTGGTTCGCTGTGACTTTTTTCAACATTCGATTTGATTCCAGAACTCCAAGTCAATGTCTGTTGCGGGAGAGGAGGACAAGCACAAACGAGACAAGCTACTTTCTCTTCTACAAGACCTGCAGAAGGTTGTGGAAAAGCATAGGGTGAAGGCCACGGGCGAACTACTAGACGTGAGAGGTACAGACGCTATCGCGGGATATCTAAAAACAGAAGGAACCGTTAGTGACCTTAGAAAGGAAATGGAAACGAAAATTCAATCACTGAAGGAGGAAGAATGTAGATTTGTTGTGGCAGGTCAGTGTTTTTCATCATTTTTACGTGCTTATATTGTAATGCGTGGAGTATTTTCAGTTAATATGGGAGAATTGTTCAACATTTTCACTTGCTTATATTTTTCAATGTATGCAGAATTTTCAGTTTTATGAAAATCAATTTTCATAAGCACAATCATGCATTTCATTTTGACAATCATTAATAATTTTCAATAGTCATATTGATCTCATTTATTCATGTCATAAATATCATAAGTCATATGTGTAATAACACTATTGTGACGTCATTATCAATAACGTCGCATGATTGTCTCAGTAGATGGAAACGTCACATCCGAGCCGGATTTCTATTGTTTTATATAGAGACGAAATCTCAATTTTTATGTATAACTCTATTATTAAAAGTTATATGATAGATAGAATTTCACAATCGTGACTATTTGATGTGAAATTTATCAAACTCGTTATATAATCTGATATGCCACTCGCCTAAATGCTCTTGGCATGTCAAATTATTGAATTCGTTTTATAAATTCCATATTACATAGCCACTCGGGTAAGATCCTCTATATCTCATTGAAGGTGAAACTAACGCCGGAAAGTCCACGTTGATCAACCTACTTCTTGGCATGGACATCCTACCTACAAATATGCAAGCATGTACGTCTGTCATTACAAAACTGGTGTACGGGAGCTCTCTTGCTGCGGAAATATGGTACAAAAATGGTCACAGGGAAAGTTTTTATGACCTGACGCTCGAGAGACTGAAGGATGAAATCTGGTCTGTCATCTTTGTTAAAGAAGGAAAGACACAGAGACGAGAAACAGAAAGCGATGTTCTTTATGTGAAATTTGATGTACCCGCCTGTATTCTAAAGGTATAAACACTTTGCAGCTATTCTGTATTTGCATATTACAGAGTTATCTGTCCTTGCGGGTAGGTATTGTTTGTGATGTTGTGCTTTGTGGGTGTAACGTCATACTTTTCGGAGAAAACTACATTAATTTTGCTCACAAAATTATGATGTCACAATGAATACCTACATCCAAGGGAGCTAACTCTGTAATAAAAAATTTTTGGGGCCGCGGTGGCCGAGTGGTTAAGATGTCCCGACATATTACCACAAGCCCTCCACCTCTGGGATGCGGGTTCGAATCCCATGTGGGGCAGTTGCCAGGTACTGACCGCTGGCCGGTGGTTTTTCTCCGGGTACTCCGGCTTTCCTCCACCAACAAACCTGGCACGTCCTTACATGACCCTGGCTGTTAATAGGACGTAAAACTAAACAAACCAAACCAAACTGTAATAAAATTATATACAAAGACAGAATATCAAAGAATGAAATAATAAATTTACATATGTCTGTTATGTGGACTGGATATATAAACCCCCTCCTCGATACTCCAGTGGTAACTATAACTGACGTTATATCCACCACAGGACTAATTTCTCTTCTGATAAGAAAATTAGTTTTCTTGTCACTGACAACCACGAAATATTCTTTGGAACATACGAAAAATAATAGCGTAGTAACGATGTTATTTTTCATTACGAATATTCTATATAGCGTTTGACTGATTTCACTGTCATACTATTTTATAAAGTGCGGCCTCGTCCTGATAGACAGTCCAGGGATTGGTGAAAACGACGCTATGGATGGTATTATTGCATCTTACGTTCAGAGAAACTCCGTCATGGGTTTTATCTACGTCATCAAATCTAATAACGCCGGAGGAGTGGACGAGGACCGGGTAATTTCTGGATAGCATATTATGTGCCATCAACTATGGGAACTATACGACGATTTCGAGATCCCAAAACGACGTGGGTAAAGTACAATTTACCGTCGGTTAGTCCAACTATCCAGTGATTATGATGTCATTTTTGACGTGAATTTCGTGACGTCATAATCACCGGAAGGTTGGATAAATCGACTGTAAATTGTACTTTATCTACGTCGTTTTGGGATCTCGAAACTCCAGTATTCAGAATTTGCATATCACAGCTAGAGTTATCTCCACTTGCGGGTAGGTATTGATGGTGACGTCATGTGTTTGCGAGCGTAATATGATAAGTTTCGGAGAAAACGACGTGAGTTGTGCTCACAAAGTAATGACGTAACAATCGATACCTATCCACACGGGAGCTAGCTCAAAGACAGAATAACCCTTGGAACATACTCAGGAAAAATTTTTATTGGTTAAATCATTAATTTCATTTACATATTTTGTCCTCGCGTAGGAAGGATATCGTTTATTACACGTTTTTATTTTCTTCATTGTATATATATAATCTGCCAATCAGAAAGCCGGATTTAGTATGAAAACAAATAGAAATTAAATATACTGATATCTCAGATTGAATGAAGTATAGAAAAGGTCAACTCAAATACGATTCGCCCTATTACAGCAGTTCTTAATCATTTCTTAATTATCTGAAATTCGGAAGAGGAATACATTGGAATCATTTTTTGCTGCAAAATAACAAATGTTTTAAAAGTCTTTGAATAGCGATAATATGAATATTAAATATTGGAGAAACACGAGGGTTCATTATCAACCTTTTTTCAATTGTTTAATTTGTTTTACAGTTATTGACTCTTATTCGAGTTATTTTGGAGAAACAGCAGCAACAGTCCGAAGACAAAACCGCTATACCATTCAACCCTAAAAGTGTGATGTTCGTCTGCAACCTATGGGATACCATCAAAAAGGATCAACAGGATATCGTGTTTGATAACGCGGTGAAGAAACTTTCCAAATGTTGGCCGAATCTCACGGCTGATCAGGTTATTCGATTTTCAAGTTACGTAGCATCACGTGAGACTGACATCGACCCTTCCTACATCACGGAAACTTACAGACTGATGTTGGAAAACCTCAGAAATATTTACAATATCGCTCTGGACACCAGGATTCAATCAACATATCAGTAAGTCAAAAAGCTATGTGTTTTTGTTGTTGTTTTTTTTCTATTTTCAAACATTTTACGCTATTTTAGTTTCACTCTTTTAATTACTAGCTGAAATATGCCACTCGACTTAAGAGAGGTCTCTTTTAGCTTATGATTGGCTGAACGTTAGAATAGTAACCTGTTTCCGGGTTTGAATCCTATGAATTGAAACTTTGTCAAATACACATACATAAATTCCTACAGTAAAGATATTGTTCTAACGGTCAGACCGTCGTTGACTTTCAATGACTATCAACCAATTTCGCGTACGACTACCTTTCATGTATTTCGCGCGCTGTAAGGAAAAACCAAGATATATCGCCACAAATACATGTAAAGTAGAAGTATAGCAATCTAGGTTATCGGTGAAAAAGTCTTTAGTTTTGATATACACAATGTATAACATATCATTCAAAGTACAAAATGTGCGTTCATTTAGGTGGGTTTTTCTATTTAACTTTTAGTTTTTGTTGAATAATTCTTTTAAATCTTAATTTCAAACTTAAAACATAGCAACACGTTAACATTATTTTAATTTTGTTGAATTTCATCCCCACAAATTTGGTTTGATTTAAGATGATACTTAATTTAAAAAGCTTAACATTTTCTTTTGGAGCACTGGTCAGGTGCGTTTGATAAAACCATAGTTATACACTGTATTTTATCGCCAGATGGGTGGCCAATGTCGTTAGCCGGAGTATGTTCCATATCAACGCAATCACTAAGGATATTGACTTATCCGAGGAAGAGCTCAATCAACGGACGAGGACTATTTCCAAGAATCTGGAGACACTACAGCATGAAGCGGAAGGCGTTTTCAACCAACTCAGGAGAGAACTAGACCAGACAACAATTGAAGTATGTAAAGAATTCAGAGAACGACTGAAACGTCCTTGTGCAAAGCAAAAGCTTCTCAAGTGGGAAGTGTGTGAGCTTCCTTCAGCAGATGACAAAACCTGGCCGAAGATCAAAGAAAAACTTGATTTCAAATTATCGCAAAGACTTAGCGACATCCTAGAGGAATGGGATGAGGAGAATAACTACATCGTCAAAGTTGAAGAGAAAATATTCAAAGAAGTTCATGAAGAATTAAATATTCTGCAGGAAGACTTCAACCGCATTGAAAAACAGATGGGTACGTCTGAACTTTCAAAATCTCTTTCAAAATCAATGCAACAACAGCTTCATGCAGCGACACCAATGGCAAGCATCTTCGGTATGACATATCAGGCCCCGGATGAACAGGCTATCCCACTAAAGGTTATGACGCGAGCAGCAAACCCTCTAGCGAAAATTCTTAATGGAGGCAGAGTGGCAGAAATGGTCGACGACTTTAGGTAAAAAACATATGTATCCATTGATTTTGTACGTTGATTAACAGACATTAGATTATGTTGAATCATAAATTTAATTTATTAACATGCAATTTTAAAGAGACCAGTTGGCTCATTTCTGACTGTCGTTGATCAATATATGATGTCTGGAATTCCCGTATTGCTTGAACTATTGACCTGGCCTCATGCAGTTCGATTTAAAGGGGCTTTCCGTAGGATGCCATAAGACAAAATATCTCTAGCTTAAGTACTTAAACGTATATGAATAAATGTTTTTTTGCATTATGTTTAGAATTCTTTTCAAAAGTTTTGTTGATATTTCATATAATCCATACAATCGTTTCAGGCAATCACGCAAAAGAAAAGCGTACGCTGAGGACCCGATGCGTGTTGCATGCAAAAGAGCAGAGAATACCTGGAAGAGACTGGTCTTCAAGGACAATGGCGACTGCCTCTTAAAATCGATCGTCGAGAGTATAATGCAACGACCACTCAAACAGCTGTCCAAAATCCAGAAGAACATCCCAGCTCTGATAGATTCTAACAAGCAATCCTTGGAACACGCCTTTGTCTGCAGATTAGATGCTATGGAGTCGAAGTCTTTGTATGGGTACATGCAGAAGGATTTCGAGACCCCGGCAAAGCTTATAGGCGACTTCGGCAATGGTTATATTGCCATTACAACATTCCGCAATGAGGAGTTGAAACTGCAAGAGGATTGCAAGTGTAGCCTCGGTAAAAGTTCCAACGTCTTCAGGAGTTCTAACGCAGACTGCGGATCATCTATCAAAATAAAGCGTTTGGAACGAGGTTTGTGGACCGTCCTCCAACCGGGAGAGGTGATGACGAAGAACGGCAGGGAAAAAACTACTATTCGTATGTACATGCGATCATCGGGCGTGGAGTCAACGTTCAGAGAAGTGGCCCGAATAAAGTATGTCGCCTTTTTGTTCAGGGTTTTTAACATAGAAAGTGTATGGGTTTTTTTCTGTCAATAAGATCATGAAATGAAACAAAATATTGAAGAAATTTCTATCAGTGTTATAAAAAGTACTTCGTTATTACAAATAATAAGACAAATGGAATCGAATTATATTAAGGTATTATTTATTTCGTTATTATGAGAGTTTGCATTGCTCGTATTGTCGAATTGATGCTACATATCTAACTTAATAAATTCCATGATTGCTTTATTTTATATGTAAGGGCATTTTGATCATAAATTGGGATCTCATTTTGCAATTTATAAACGTATTTAGCCATGCATTGGCTTGATGAGGGATATTATAAAGAAATCCAAACAACTTTTTTCATTCTTTTCATTTATTCTCCCGGAAGACGGACGTTAACAAATAAACATAGAAAACAATATGCAGATACGTAATACAATAACAAACAAAACAGCAAATTTTGGATATTACATATGGCCAGTATCCCTTCTTTTTAACATCAATACTAATGCTTGTATATTCCCAGGCGTCTAAACTGTCCGCATATCTCGCGCCTACTCGGTATCCACTATTCCGATGCCCCACCGCCGGTGTCATTGTTTCTGGGAAATCTTGAAAGCCTCAGCAGTTCACGGAAAAGGAACAAGTCTGGCTTTGGAGCGGATATACACAGAATCCTTCAGGAAGTGGCGATAGGGGTCAACTATCTTCACCGTGTTCAAATGGTTCACATGGAACTCAGCGTTAATACCGTGACTGTGAGTATATATCAGTATAAAGGACTTTACTTTGTTAATTCCATTTATTATTAAATATATATATTAAGTTCCGACAACCGTTGTTATCTATTGTCTTACCATTGATTTCCATACCTTTCTGTTTATCAAAGGCGTCTGCCAGTTCAAATTATATGTATTACAAAGAGGCAATTAAATGGTATACGCTGCTTTGCATAAATGTGTCTACATAATTCAGGAGTTGCCGTCGTCTATTGAATCGGGCAAATTATACACAGCGGGGACTTAGAGATGCCAAAACGACGTAACTGAAGTTCGATTAACAGTAGATGTGTTCCTTTTTCGGTGATTGTGACGTCAGACGTCAAAAAAGGACGACACAATCACCGGACGGTGGAACTAATCGACGGTAATTTACTCACGTTGTTTTGGTATCTCGAAATCTACGTACTTCATTAACTGTCAGAATCATACCTCAGATGAAATCATGAATCAAAAATATTCTGTGTTTTAAGGTTGATCAGCACCGTAATGTGAAGTTAACAGGTGGATGTTTCCCGCGGCACGCCAAACTTCCGGACAACTGGGGTGACATTCCCACAGGTGATTTCATATACATAGCGCCATTTGTACTGCGGGGTCATAAGTATGTACATCGAGCTGACATATACGCCTTTGGTCTCCTGATGTACGAAGTTCTCCTTAACCACAAACCGTTTGATTCAGGACATAAACTGTTGGAGTTCAGCAAGACAATGCAGCTTGGGCCACGTCTTCGTGAAGAAAAGTGGTTTGGACAACTAGCTCCATGCGACCAGAAAATTATTGAATCTCTTGTTGACATGTCGATCCCTACAGAGTGTCTCTGTGAAACGCTAGACAAAAGATTACACAGAGTTTCCTCCCTTGACCTCAGCAGTAGTGATGAGGGGGTTGTGGATACCAAGTTTTAACAGCAATGATGAGATATTCTTGTGAGAGGGTATTTTTCAAAGAATGCGAGACGTTACTAATAGTGTCTTTGATAGATATTTCCCTGCTGAAATATGATTGTGAAAGGAACGATAAATTATTGAGAGTATAGTTGGAAGACAGGAAATGTTCTTCTATCCATAACCATGTTGAGTGTAAATGACGTACAATTCAAGTTATAAATATTAAATTATTGATCTTCTACCGACATACATATTCCCGTTAGAATGGACAGACAGGGTTCTTATAACTGAATGAAAGCTTCTGGATTCCAACATATTTTTAACTTGCCATTGTATTACTATGACAACCATTGTCAATATCAAAGAGAAGATGTCGACTTCCACCATAAAACGAAAAAGTCGTTGAAGTTCTTGTTGTTTTTTGTCAATACGTTCAGAGTGTATCTGTGATACAGTATATCAGAGGCTGCACAGAGTTCCCTCTCTAAATCACAGTAGCATTGATGATGAAGAGACTGACACGTACATGTAAAAGGACGGATGACATTTATTGTGAGATAATCGTCTTAATACAATATCTGTGTGTGTTTTGATCTTGCTCAAACTTTATTGTGAATGGAACATAAAAAGAGTAAAGGCTAAGAGACAGTGGATTTTGTTAGAGTTTGACTTGTGATATTTCTTCAGTATTACTACTTCCCGTTGATCAGGATGACAAAATTAATTCCATTGCTGAATTAACAGTTTTGTTTTTATTTATATATTGCCATTTATTAGTTTAACAAATGCTAATGAAAGTTATTGTAAAACTAGAATATAATAACAAAAGAACGGTTTATGTATATTCAAACTAACACATTTATTCGAATACAATGGTAATTAATATAAGTAATATGACCATTTGTAAGACAAATCGTTGTCAATTCGTTATTGCGTGTGTTCAACTCATTCATTCTTTTATTATTTAATTTTACAATCAAATAGAGAATCGACAATGAATGAAAACCCTACCTTAACGTTTTCAGCGTATGTTTGATAACAGACATGTATTTGCAAAAAAATAAAAATACATTTGTTCCTTTGTTTATTGCCTTTTGTATTTATACCTGGAAAGTTTAATTTAAAAAACATGTTAAATGAGTAATATTTATTTTGACGTGATTTTGACATTTCAATATTTTTAATTCCTAACCTTTTTGCTGATTAAATATGTAACTACATGTACACTTTTTTTTAATATTTTGGCAAGTACAAAATTCAACGTCCGTGAAATATTCTATTCAATTCAATACAATAATTACGTGAATATGATCCTAAATGGAAACCTCTGAAACAGATTAGTATTTCTATTGGAGGATGTTTGTTTAGGTCTCCTAACATTTTTAACATTTTCATAATATTTTTTTTCTGATTGATGCCATTTTTAAATCATCCCAAGCATATTTATCATTTGAATATAAGCGATGTTTCATTAATATATCTTTCCTTAAGGCGAAAATAATTTAATTTATCACCCTTACGTTCATATGTATGATACACATATCATGTTCTGTGATGGTTTATTTCATACAATTATTATGGTTCTAGTTTTTTGTGCAAATTTGTCTACAACATATGCTAGTTAAATTATAGAGACAGACAAACTATTTGTTATTGTGTTTAGTAATAAAGACCCGCGGAAGTAAATACTAATTTTAAGTGAAAAACATCCAGTAAATATGATTAGGATAAATAAGGTTATTTTATTTCAGTGACAATCCTTGAAAAGATTAACTCTCTGGTTTTATTGGTACATATCTTACATATTTCAAAATACTGATAACTACTTCCTTATCTACCTTACTTTGATTGACGACTTTTAAGCCCATTGAGGTAAAACATAAGACACGAACGAATATATAAAATACATGTAAGGAGTGGTGTTGTATTGCAACGGGTCCGGGTGCAATATAGTGATATGCCTGCGCGGGACTCTTAGGGGTAGCTTCAATGGCATGGTTCCTGTCTTTACATTTAGTTAGCGAGTAGCTTGACTTGTCATCGGGATCATGAGTGATGTGCATAATTTTGAGTGGAATCTGAATTAATTATTCTTTGTATTGTTATATGTTTGTCCTTGTCCAATGACATGGTAGTTGAAGTTGTCCTTGTCTACCGATATCGTCCCTAAAAAATGACATATTGTGATGTAAAGAGTACAGTGGGATGTTGTTTTGTCTTTTATCTATGTAAAAAAATAGTGTGGTATAATTTGTCCATGAGCGATGACATATATATTTTTTTATTCGTACGATGGTATATCCAGAAACAATGACGTGACGGTACGTTAGACTCGTACGATGGCATGTTGTGGTCTGATGTGTATGTGTAAGAAACTAACTTGGTATATTTTGTCTATGATATGTCATGAGGCATTATGTTTCCTGGTACAGCGTACTATCATATGATTATTTATACGGATCCTGTGACATAATTTTGTGATGACGCTATGGAAATGTTCCACCGCAAATGTTGATAGATTCTTATCGATCTATTGACTTTATAAATATACGGAATACCGCATCTCTTTTGGGATAAGTAATCTTGTACATTATATTCTGTGTACACCTCTACTTCAATTAAGCATTGATGTCACAATTTTTTAATTTTTTAATTGAAATAAAATTGTTTTGCAAACTGTGTAAATCCGCTATGCGGATTTTTATAGAAGTTTGCAATGAAAATTTTATATTTTCAGACTACTTGACCAAATAAAATATGTTTAAACTTACGATTCCATTGATTTTTAAACGGATTATTTTTTCAAGATCAATCTTGCCTAAATATTATTATATGCATCGACAAAGCGTTATTAGGTGGTGCTGATATAGTGATAGTGCTTATTCTATCAACATATCCCTATAAGTTCTTTGAAGGATAGCAATTAGCATTAACTAAACGGTGATTTAATATCTTAAAGATTGGTTGATAAAACATTCTCAATAGATTTTTTATACACACGAGTAACTGCTAGATATTCCAATATCATTACATTGACCAATAAGTCCTTAAGATAAAGGGAGATCACTTGATTACCAAAGTCTATTTTTAAATTCCAAATATCTGCATCTGTCTGATATTTTCCATGGTTTAGAAAATTTTTGAATAAAAATCATACAGAGATAAGAATAAATTAAAGTCAAGATGGACTTGACCGATTCAGTAATTAAAAAAGAACATATAGAACAAATTGAAAACATGAGATGGGCCCTACTTACTAAATGCCGACATGAATTTCAGTGTTAAAATTAGAAAAGTTGTTTTATCTACCATAGACAATCAGGATTTGGTTTTCTTTCTTTGTTTCTTTTCTTTCTTTTTTTTGGTTAATGAATTTCATAAACTTCACAATCTTGGTATATCATGGTTTCCTTTGAATTCACAGGCATTAAAATGTTTTCACCTTATTTTACATCAGAAATGTTAAAAGCCCAATATACGTAACTTTTCAGTTTATTTTGAAATCATAAACATATACAATGCTCGATTATTGTATCAATGACCTAGAATAAAGATGATATACGTCTAGTATGACATTATTTGGATCACGTGATTGTTTCTGGAAATCGAGACTTTCCGTGAACTTTTTCGTATAGTGTCAAACATTAATTAGTTGGGTTTTTTTTGTTTTTTTTGTTTTTTTAAACTTCACCGTTAGACTCACTAACAACTTACCTGGTGATAGTCAATATTTTATGCAGAGAAAACGTGTTAATTTTCTTGTAAATGATTGTGATTTCACAAAAAACTGAAAGTTACATATATAATGGGCCTTTAATGTTTTCATTTTTATCATGCATGTAAATAGTTAGAAAATAGCGAGTTAATCTTTCCATTAAGAAAGGCAAAAAAGGTTTGATTATGTGATGAACCACATCATTGGTACTTTATAAACACAGTATAATCTGTCCATGCGACCATCTCTATTTAGCGACCCTCTGCTCTAATCGACCATTTTAATTCCCTTTAATCATAAAGAATATCAAACTATGTAAAGGTTAACGAAAATGGATAAGATTGAGACCGCCACATGAACCGTTTGAAAGAAAATTAAAACAATGATGTCGGTCATAAATGTGTCTGTAGCACTAAATTCTCAGCAAATTTTATTGCAAAAAAGCAAATGCGTTCGGCATCAGGCAAAGCCTATTTAAGAATTTTCTTTTTCATTTTAATATGAATAAACTACTACATCGTTTTCTTTATTTGGTCGATTTCATTTTACTATGTAAGCTGATATTTTATGGTATAATGAACAGTTCCCTAATTTTAGGTTTGAGTGAGTCAGTGTTCATCCAATATATTGTTGTAGATAATGTAGATGTTAACCTTGTTTTCGTACAATTAACCATCGAATTATCATATAATCATTGAAACAAAATCATTTATAAAATCTATTCTTTTAAGTTATTCCTTCAATAAAACGCCAAAGATAGGTAGACGATGGCACCTAGCATAATAACGAATATCGGTAGGAAAAACAAACAAAATATTCCAAGAATTTTAACACGAAATGGTGTCAGTGCAATTTGTATAATCAAATAATATTTGTATAATAAATTACATTTGAAACAAATCTGATTTGTTTATTATTATTATTATACATCAAACTGACACTATTATCGGAAGTAGTTTTTCATTTCGATGAGGAATTCATATGACCTGACAAACAACAGAATACCTCTTAACAAATACATACTTATCTCTGAATTCTTTTAATATTTAAATGAATTAATTCATTGACACAAACTTGTTTGACAGAAAATGATGTTATTATAAATTATGGACCTTTACTGTGGTCCTTAAAGTGAATAGTCGGGCAAAGAAAACCATTCTAAATGCGTTCATTGGCCTTCCAAAAGTTCTCACATATTAATACGACGGTCAAGTTCTGCTTACGTTTCCCAGTTCTGACCATTGAAATAAAGAAAAGTTGAAATCATTGAAAGCGAGGCTGCGTGGATATGTAGTCACGGACATAGTCAGCCGGGAGGACGATTTAGGATTCCTATACTTTAAATTAATTTCTTCGTACGCAGACAGATTTTGACGAGAGAATTTATTTTTCTATTTCATATGAAATTATACTGGATACATTCACACCATTTTTACCGACTTTAGCCATCCTTGCCCGACTGTTCACTTTAATTTCTATATTAGATATGTATTTCCGTTGAAAAATGTCAAAAGATTTATTATAATCATATATATTAATTACATGAATGGCTTTAAGACATAAGAACTCATCGTCTGGGCAATGACTTCACAGAAGGTATATTGACTCGATGTTTCTAAAAATGGAAACACCGAGTCGGTATGCTTTATCGAACTTGACCATATATTAACAAATGAGAGAAGGGGGAAATCAGAAGATACCTAATATTTATACAATCAACTTTAGGAAATTGAAAAACATAATTTCCCAATTGCAGCACATTAAACTGTCACACGTTATTGTGTATAATCACACTTGCACTTTCGTACAAGATACTTCAAATATCATAAGTTATACTTATATCATTGCGAAGAAAAAAAGCTGCCAAGTCTCTTGCATTTTTAACGAAACGAGACGCATGAATGACCTGTCATTACTCATTCCATACGGATACATTCTATGGATTTTTTTTTATTTTTTTTTTTATTTTGTGATTAATATCAGTAGGATCTATGACAAGATTTATACAAACTCTGTCCCCTTTCCTTTCTCCGAAAAAGGTTCTGCGTAAATTTGGTAACAGTTCCTACAGAAACCTATGTCCAGTGAAAATTTAAAGGAAATATTGACAGACTGACGGGCGGACGGAAGACGAATGGCGTGCCATGGTTTCGGGGCAGGTGGGCTTATAATAAAATAATAGATATATTTTTAGAAGATGTAGTTTTCTCTTGAACTTGCTTTCGGTTTGGCCAAAGAAGGTAGATGTAACCATCCGTTTAACACTTGTATTCTAATACCTAACTTTCAAAAACGCATAAATTGAAAATAAAGAAGAAAAAAAAACAAAGCAGTAATTATTTTTTGTGTTTTGAATGTGAAGCACGATGCGACGGAAACAAAGTCTTTGTGATGTAAATGATAATACGACTACAGACATTGTTAACAGTCACGCTATAAGGTATTTCCCTTTGTCATGGAAAAAAACAATCAGAAAGGGGATTCCCCGTCTGTATTATCATGTGGACCTGTACGGTGTTTCCCCTGATGCCATCTATTGTTCACAAAAAAAATGCCGGCTAATGATTGAGAGTACACTAAGACTCAAAAATATGTGGTTAAGAAGAATAGATAGGGATACTCTACCAGAGAGTCACAAAAATACCTTAGGCTTGGCGAGATGTTTACAACATTTTGTGATCACGACGGTAGAATATCCCTATCCTTGTAATTAACAATCGGAAGAATATTTTTCTCTCACTCTCATAACTTTAACTTACAAGAAAACCCACGACGACTGTATAGGAAGTCTCCATACATGAATATCGTGCTACTAGTATAGGTAGACGTAAAATATCACTGCTCGTGTTCATTATCATTATATCAAGTCGGTGTCTGAGAATTACGTTTTAACAAGGGGATATCCATTTGTTGATAGCATAGATGTATTGTATGGGTAGGCATGTAATCCAGCCCCAGACGGCATGAGTGTATTGCATGAGATATACCCGTCGGTATGAGAGAACAATTTGGTATGGAAGTTACCTGTCTGTATGACCTTGTATGTGTGGTTTGTCCTGATATTCTGATTTCCTTTCATGTAATTACCATTCGTGCGTTTCCCTTCAAACATGCATCTAAATAGAATCTAAGCTGACTTGACTGACTCCATAATTGTTCAACACAGTCAATTTGCATATATTCTATTTTTTATAAATAAATTGTTTACATATTACGCTAAGGGTTACCTGAAATATGATACCAGACCAAGAAAATCAAAGCGATTTTATAACACTAAATCATGCTCCTATATTACTATATTAATAATAATACAATATTGTTATCATTTTATCACGTAAACATATATTATTGCACGGACCGTAGATAACTCATTATCTAAGACAAGAATCTAAGGTTTGTTTACAGATAGGTTACAAAGGAACAACTAAGTACAATCGGAATAGTAAGCACATTCTGTTCTTCACGTATCCTTTAAGTCTTAAGGGGTTCATTTTAAGAAACAGAATTTGTTATTTATCAAACATTTTCCCTGAATTTTCATTTTTAAGAATATGCACACAAAGCTTATTAATACTGCAGTAACAGTATACAGATTAATGCATTAAACTTTAAATGAGATTATTGTTATGTAAGCACAGGCAGCTCTCCAGATGGTTTGGTGTCGTGTTGAACCTGACTTCAATGTCAATAAAAGTTTGACTATGTCGTTTCTATAGTCTAATCTGCGTTATTGAATGGCCCCATTCGGTCCAGTAAGTGACACTGTAAAGCCCGTGAGACTAATTATTATAACACTATTTTATTGACTGGTAGCGGCATTGTGTAATCAGGAAGTTTAAATGCTTGATTTACATATTAATACCGGTGTATGTGAGCGTGTCCCGGGTGGAAATCGTTGTCTATTGGCGCTTGTAACTATAAACTCTCTCGCACATTAGTCTTCTTATCATTACTGTCCTAACAGCCATGCTGGATTCTTGACAACTCTTCTGACACAAATATAATGTGACTTTCCAAACCCAAGCTTAAATACATCATGGCTGCGATAACACCAGATGATATTTGGAGTGTTGAAGAATTTGATGACATATTTGATTACGCTGACAAATTAGAGGTTCCACTCGATGGCCTAGATGCACTCGATGATATGAAGGAACGTCTGCTTATGCAGCTGAAGAAAAATGAATATGGAAACCCAAAAGCCTTGGTAAGTTTTTATGTTAACGGTGTGACATTTTCATACTGGTGGATATGGATGATGGCACGTCTGATCAATAATAATATACAGCTGGAAAATCAATAACATGTGTACATTTCTTATACCACCAGAGTCTAATCAGACTTACCTGCTCTTGTCTGAACAAATTTACATAGATATAAAAAGTTTAAGAATATGTCCGTTGATCATAGAAAGACGACAATTTCAAGTAAACCTTTTTTTCGCTTTTGGACAAAACCGCAAAGCGAGTAATTTTCGCGGGTTAAATATTTTCGCGACTTTAAGGGCATGTATACTGTAGCCCATGTTTTCTCGGTGTATCGCGGAGCACATTTTCGTGATAACGGCAATATTCAGCTAAATCGTTAAAACATCCTCCTCGCCACGAAAATAACCGACTGTAAGGCAACAGTTTCTTCATGCAACGCGATGTCATTTTGTTTGGCTGAGGTAAATTACTCGATTCTGTGATTACTTCAAAATCACGGAGTCTCGTTTATAAGTTTATTAAAAATTTTATAAGTAAAAAAATCACAATGACACGTTAGATGGTATATAATTATGACATCACTTTTTAAAAAGCATAATGATGTTCTAGATTTATTTCAGGCTTTAAACTTCTTCCTCTTACTACTGATAGACATTGAATAATTCATGATCCAGCTGTATTTAAATCACTTGATTTTGCATGTTCTGTGCATTCACAGATACATGCAACTGAAAATAATGTTGTCATGTTTTATATGAGATGATTCAACAACTCTAAGTAGAGTTATAAATAATCAGGTACTAAGACAAATAGAGCCAATAAAACAACATAAAATATGATTTTTCTGTTGTTGTTATTTTCTAAATGCCTATTCCCATTTCATTGCCTAAAACAGTCATATTTCAGAAACTCGTAAACAAGAAAAACACTAATAATATATTGGTAAGAAAAAGAAAACATTCAAAGTGTTTTTACTTCACTCATTGGACTTTATTTGATTTTATTTTTGTTACTGTAAACATGGCTATACATTCACAATAGATCAATGTCGTGATTTACACGTGTAAACATACATTTTGCAATGTTATTATTTTCGAGATATTTGCACATTTTATATGGCAAAATAATTTCCTATACAAAATGTTATCCGTGGGGAATTTTCAACACGAAAAGGTCTTAATATGATTACCGATAACCCCCCTCGCCGAAATTTCCAACTTTAAAACAGTATTTTCTTCCGATTGGTTATGAACGACACAGCCTTTAAAATGCGACAAACGTACTATTGATGAAACGCTCGAATGAGACGAAACGCTCGAATGAGTCTTTCAACTTTTTAACCTCCTGTTTTAGTTCCATTGATCACGTAAAATCAAATCAATACTACGGTTGTCTTCTGTTTTATTTACGTATTAACATTCTTAAGGAGTGAAGAAGCTTTAATGATAATGTAAATAAAGTCATAATGATGATTACTTTCATACTACACAATTAAAGGTAATGTTTGTCTTTCTTGTAAGTCTACTGAAGTGTAATCCCTTGTGTCAATTCATTACGATATCGCCGGTCGGTTTATTTTGAAATGTATACATTATTATTTTATACTGTAAACCAACATATTTTCACGTGAGATTACAATAACTAACTATTCTTTAGGATACAACGAGATGTGATTTTCAGGTTTGATCTTTGTCTATTTTAAACACTTTTGACCAACCATGATTAGGTAAAATTGTTGTTAATATCATATTTACTTGTTTTCGTAAACAGCTATTCTTTAAGAAACGGGTAAACAGTATTTAAGCTTATAATTTTTTCATCGCAATCAATTTGGCAAACCATCATTGGGTAAAATTGTTTATTAAATACAGGTGATCAGATTTCGTTCTTACTTATTTCTGTATTATAATATCCCGAAATTTACGGGGGTCAAGATGTTCGTGATTTAAGTTCGAAATATTAATATCAAATTTCAACTTTCTTTTTTTTCCTTTTTCTTTCTCTTCGTGATCTGGCTTTTAGGTTACATACGATTCAACCAACCATTTTTAATAATGAACGTATCAATTTTTTGCGACAATAACCGGATATACTGTATTCTATCTCTACCCGGTTGGAAGACTCTTTTTAAGAGAACACATTTCTATTCTTCAAGTGAGTCACATTTATGTTCAGTTCATATTTCACCTTCATTCAGCAGAGTTTGTTCTCGGATGTGTTTTCGATACTCATGTTATTATAAGAATCGTGAATAATGTTATTGGCGTAATTAAAATATTATCGTAACAACAATCTTATACAGGCTCTAGTGCAATGATGTATCCAAACAATCACAATAATTGTTACATAAACTGTGTACAGAAAATGCAATTAACGTTATCATATTTTCGCTCGACATGTTTTGGCACGGAAAGCGTTACAATAAGATTACCGCAAAAATATTGACGTTTACAGTATACCACAGTTCATGATATAACAATAGTCAAAATCAATACCAGACTTTTCCAACACCCTGTATAATCCAACCAAAAGAGTCGCTCCCCAATGTATGTCAATGGTGTCACCGGATAAGACAGGTTTCACTGTACAATACTCCCTGCCCATTCCGACTATAAACAAGGGGCTCTTTTAAAAAGACAAGACCATTCAAGGACAGATCTTTTACATAGCACTTTAATTACATAAATAAAACATTCCCTTAATGGTACAGTAGACAAAAGCGACTTGAAAGGTGTGTCTTATTTCTAGAATTGCATGATGAAGATGTGAATGTTTTTACCTTGAACACCATATCATTTCTAGGCGGGAGGTATGGTCACGCCTGTGTATATTACAGTGATAAGATTAGTATCACGCCCATTATAATGGGGTGTTAAGGTTCTATCTTATTTAAATGATATCAAATTACGCAACAGTATGCATTGTCATGATACTATTCGCAGGTCATCTGTTGTGCCACGTGTGAAATTCATGGTTTATCCGTATATGTTGCAACTTCCGTCTAGTGATGCATCCGGATAACGCTTTGTCTATTTTTAAAACAGCTTCCAAGGCCATCAGCAGTAGAATATCTTTCCTAGAACACTACCACTTATATAATCAATAATACTGTTGAATAATTAAGTCTGGTTTACAGTACATGTATGTTTGATATTAAGCTTTGTTTACTTGCAATATGTGTTTGCATCACTCAGCTTTAGCACTGTAACCCATACCGGAAAATGGGTTTGTAGAGTATTAAAATTTTGAACTTGACGGTTTTGTGGCGGAGTTTGGCAACCCCCATACATGCTTGCTTTTTTTTTTTTTTTTTTGCGTAATTGTCATTTTGGATATATGTTTTTTTTATTTCTTCATATGTTAAAAGGGGTTTGTTATGATAAAGCGACGCAAAGTGTTTATCAAAATTTATATATCTGTATAATATTATATTTGAAACGTCACCATATACATATAAATAGTGTGACCATATTTATTTTTGTAACAGGATTGAAGATGCATAAAATATGTTATGACAATTTACGATATCTTTTGCTGGGTTTCTATTGAAAACTATTGTTGCGTCTGAGTATGCCTGCATGTTTTGGGAGACTGCAGTATGTAAGTGTTGTGTCTCCTTGTGATAGTGTGTTTCGGGAGACTGCAGTATGTAAGTGTTGTGTCTCCTTGTGATAGTGCGTTTCGGGAGACTGCAGTATGTAAGTGTTGTGTCTCCTTGTGATAGTGTGTTTCGGGAGACTGCAGTATGTAAGTGTTGTGTCTCCTTGTGATAATGTGTTTCGGGAGACTGCAGTATGTAAGTGTTGTGTCTCCTTGTGATAGTGTGTTTCGGGAGACTGCAGTATGTAAGTGTTGTGTCTCCTTGTGATAGTGTGTTTCGGGAGACTGCAGTATGTAAGTGTTGTGTTTCCTTGTGATAGTGTGTTTCGGGAGACTGCAGTATGTAAGTGTTGTGTCTCCTTGTGATACAGTGTTTCGGGAGACTGCAGTATGTTAGCGTTGTGTCTCATTGCGATAGTGGAACTCTTGCCGTCTTTATAGTGCTATATCTCAGAACATTGCCGTAAAAGACAGAACAAACACACAAGGTCACATTTTATCGTATCACGATTCACATTTCAAATATGGTACTACATTAACGATTCATGGGAATCGCCACCTGGGACACAAACAATGGTATTAGCGCTGCCAAGTGTTATTGCCCAACACCATATCACACTTATATGGTAATTTGTGAGGTATAGACTATTACATTATATGTCATATCATTTCTTGGAAAATGGCGAAATATTTATATCATTTCTTCGGAAATGGCGTAATATTGATGTCATTTTTTGGAAAATGGCGCAATATTAGCACAGAAACTAATGATGTTATGTAAATTCCTGCTTTAAAAACAATTTACTTTGTAAAAAGAAAAATAAAGTATAACCAACATGACCAGATTTCGGTCTCCCTTTTTGACGTGAAAATGTATTGGTATTCCGGTATTCTCCCACATAAACATCTCTCATCCAGTCCGCGCGCTACCTTTGGATCAACAAAATAGATTTCCTAGAAAGAATGTTGTAATCCAGAATTAAATAAAGACGTGTAAAAATGCAAGTAATCTATTGGTTAAATGTAGGTAAGCATTATTTTTCACGCTATTTTCAAGGTAATGCAATACATCTTTACTATGAGTCACAGCATCACTCTGCTTAAACAGTTTGCAGATGTCATAATGACAAAACAATTTTTTTTAAGAAACAAAATCTATAAAAATCATCAAACCGAGAAGGTTAAAAATTGCCAATTTTAACTATTTTCTATGTATTTTCGTTTTTGTTCTTCAAAGAAAAGGCATAAACACAAATCACAAAAATAAGCTTTTTGTGGGGAATTGCAGTTCATGATGAGATGATCAAACAATGAAAGCATATTTTCTGTTTCGGTCAATCTATACGTAGGAAATCCAAACAAAAGTGGATTGATTACATGCCGATATACCCTGATACAAATCTGCTGGTCTTAGATAACGTGTATCTTGTCTCTAAAGCATCAGCCATTTACGGTATAGCATGACATATATCTAATGACATTTCTATACACCTGCGAGGGTTTGCCTGATCCATAAGAATGATTACAGTACAGGGTGTTGTTTGTGGATACCTAATTTGTCACTTTTTTTCAGTTTGAAAGTTTTTAGAAAAAAATAACCCTAACAGCTCAAAATAGTTTGGGTATTCTGTTTCCACGTCGACCAGTTGACTATATCGTTGGTGTTTCAAAGCAGGAAAAAACATCTTCTTTCGCATTTCAAAACAGAAAAAAAAATGTTTTCAGCATATTGTTTGCACTTTTACATATCATTTTCCTTTTATGTTTCCTAGTCCTTGACCAGTTATCTCTATTATTTTGCTCAAGGGTCGTACTTTCTTAATGGACTTTAACCCTCTTACTTTTTCACACATGGCTGGTTTTGAACTACTGTAATGAAATGGATGCATCTGTAAAACTCTTAAACTGGTGCTGCCACCGAAGAAAATCGCAATGTATGACAGTGGCATATGTTTTGTGAATAAGCACTGATCCTTCAAAAACAAGTTCCACCTATTTTCCAACATATTTTTAATCTTCTCGCCACTCCTCTTGGTACTGACATACCCTAGACTTGTATCTTTAAAACCCTTGACCCTCTTTGGTATTAGATCCTTTAGTTTGAAAGGATTTCAATGGCCCAATAGCTTTCTTACATAATCAAGAACCTTTGATGGAGTGCTCTATACATAGCAACATGTATTCTGTTTTCTTATTAACCGTTTAATCCTTTTGATTTGAATACTTGTTGTGTATGTAGGAGCAGGTCCAGGTAATTACTAAACGCTTTAACATATTCGTATTTTGTTCATTTTAATGAACATCGAATAAAGAAAAACAACGAAGAAACAATCTGAAGAATTGTTTTTCTTTATCAAATGCCAAAATGCTTTACTAGATATATGTTCACGATGCCATTTTCGGATGAATAAATATGACGCTGAAGGCACTAAAATAACTTCAAACGTAAATGCCCGTTTTTACCTTTAACCCCTTCGATGACGTAAAATGCGAAGGTTGGAAGTTGTCCCTTCCCTTCTTGTAGATACAAGCGATTTTGTCCCATCTCCTTCTTCTTTTCGAAATATTAATTCAAAGACATTTCTAAACATATTACAAGGGTAATGCATTTTTACAGAACAAAATTGGTATTGAAATATAGTGTGAAGTTATTTACCATGGAAGCAATCATTTTGTCCCTCCTCTGGAATAAGGTGTCGTTGTACTCTAAAATAAATTAACTTATATCTTATTCCATGTTGATTGTGTTTTATTGTGTTTAAATATTTCCCAAATGTTGATCCCTTATGTTGATTGGGAAAATATATGTATTTTTGTTCTAATTTCTTTACCATTGTTTAATAATACTTAAAAGTCGAAAACTGTCATGAACTTGTGCATGTTTTCAACTCATATTTGTTAGCCGTAAAGAATTTCATTTTGATTCTTCTTTTTTTAATCAGATTGCAAAATCACTGGAAGTCTCACAGCAAGAGGACAACCATAAGAGGTTAAAAATCGGCATACTTCTCGATGAATTCGAGAAAATAATTACCGAACGTCAGTATGAAAAAGGCATCAGCGCCATAGAAGAACTGTTAAAGACTGAGGGCACCGTAACAGATTTGAAACAGGAGCTGGCACAGCACATAGCAAGGATGAAAAAGGGAGAATGTGTTTTTGTAGTTGCAGGTAAGTAAATGTTTGCGTCAGATAAAAGAACTTATATCGATTGTATTAATCTAAAATTAGTTGGTTCTTTGTATGCTTCCTTAATGTTCAAATATATCATAATTGTATTTGCATAGTTTGGTATGTAAAGATAAGGAAAACCTCATAGAACTTCAATATATTTCAGTATATTTTACTACCTATATCTACATAACTGTCACCTTTATTATCATAATTAGCATGAATATGCCTTTTATAAACATATCTTCATTTATTAGGTTCATTCCAGTCTAGCCAACTTTCCTGTTTTCACACCTTGGTTATACCTGAGGTCATATCTTCAAACAAATTAAACGAAATGAGCAGTTCATATTCAATTTGTTTCAAGAGGAACTCAATTCATCACCCCATGAAATCAACCAAAGCAAGATTCAATCCTTATGTTTCAATTCAATCGTAGTTAATTGACAGATTGGAATATTTCTGTATAATGATAAATGTTTCGATCTAAATCTCACTCAGACACACTAAAGGTGTGACAAGAGGTACAATGTATAGTACTGTTGTTAACGGTTTTTGTCAAACTTCGTTCTTTAATTAAATAGTTAATACAGTATGTGGTACAAAAATTTTCTGATATAAAAATATTTTTGATCAAAATGATCCATTTGAATAGCATTTGTTCTGTTTTGATGTTAATACATCAGTTTATACATACACGTACGGCTTGATAATTTATTTTATTAGAAACCAACATAAACCAAAATTTTATCATTCTTAATCAAATATCGACATCTAATGAATATCTACTAGGATATGGTTTTCCCTGATGTTTACCTGTACTGTCAGTGTTGTGACAGCAGAACTAGTGTTGTTTTAGTAAAACACACCTATTCCACCCTGGCCAACCTTTTACCCTACCTGTTTCTCACCTAAAATCCCAAAAGTTGGCTAGACCGGAAGACACCATTTATTAGTACCCAGCGGAGGGGGGCTTTAGTATTTGTATGTCTGTCCGTCCTTTGTTTTGTACGTCTGTTCGTCCGTACTACCGTCTGTATGTCCTGATATTGATTTTCAGACGATAACTTGAAAACTTTTTGATGAATTTTGTTGCCTACAATGTTTGCCTATGAGGTACCACAGCTGGTTTTGGGGTCAAACATCAGCTACAAGAGTCACCGTTACAAAAAATTGATTGTTTTGACAATGTCATTTTACCCATTATGAGGTGATAAAGTAAATATCTTATCCATGTAAACTGATCGTGTCAAACAAGACTGGATTAAACTATAATCAGTTACGTTGTATGTATTTGAATGTGTAATCAAAAAATTATAAAAAAGATATAAATTTATTGAATTGTGTTTGGGTTGGTCACAAAGACATTCAATAGCATTGTATTTTTTGTCTTAGCACAGCACTTCCGCGTACCAATCCGAATACAAATATCTATTATTAGGACCATTTCATGAACTTTTGAAAAAAATGTATGGTCTGATTTTCACGTGATGGACACTCCGAGTTTTCACGGGATCATCTTTCTCTATTTGCATATAGCGATGACTTATTTATGTTAATATGATTCCCGGTAAAGCATATATTTAACAGTACATAAAGTGACATGTTAGATGCGTCGTCAATGCATTGAAACAGATAAAACAGTTTACATCCGGTAATGATGTTTGAGAGAAAATTTATTATCTGCACGGTGACTGCTGAACAATACAAGAAAAAAAATTAACCATACGTCCTTGAAGAGTAAGTGTATATACATGTAGCTATATTCTCATCCTTTCGATTTATCTATGACATCCGCACTTTGAGAAATCATTCAACGATTTACATACTTCATGGAAAATGCCTTTGATTCAATGATACTAACTTCACTTACCTCGGATACATCGTCAGATCTAAAAAGTTTAATACAATTTTATATCCACTAAAGGTTCTAACATTTTAATTGTTATTGATAAAATTTTGATATTTTGTTGTTGTTTTAAATGTAGTGAAAACTTAGAGCCGACTTAGGTAGTTACTGGTTACCGTCCAAATGACGCTCTCTATACTAGACTTTGTCTCACCAACTACAGTCAGAGCTCTGTCGACACGACTTTGAAACCGTTCCTCTAAAACATGTTTACTCCATGATCTATAACATATCTTAACCATGTGTAACTATCCACATAAATAAATTATGTAAAAATGATGTATTAGTTGCTATGCAATATAAATGGATCAGCATACAAAACCACACAGGTCTTGAACACTAATGGTTTTCATGTTATTTAATGTTGTCTAGTATATAAGCTTACATTTTATGTCTTAATTTGAGTTAATAAGCATTCATGAAGGGATACCACCTGTACAAAGCTATACTTTTGTAAATGTGTTTTTCTTTTTCTTTTATTATTCTGCATACACAATATCACCTGTCTTTGTGTACAAATTTTAGCAGAGTGCCATCCATCGTTACACATTCATCAAAGTTGTTATTTTTAAATCCACTCAGATTTTCTATTTGGTTAACTCATCAAATTTAACATTATGTCATTGATTTGATTTAATAAAAAAATCTTTTAACAAAAGTAATATTTTTCGAGCATAAATTTAACAAATTTTACTAAGACGATTTAATAGTCCAATGGATTAGATATAACAGACAAGTCTTAGATATTTTTTTTCTATTCTAGCTTTAATTAAAATTGGCATGTTCGGGTCACAGCATAACAACAAACCATATTTGCACATTTATATGCTCCGCTGGAGATTTTATGATAAGGAAAAGTTTTGTCCACGTGCGATTTTAGTCTACAAAGCGATATAATGCAGTTAAATTACACCTTAACTGATAGTTCAATGGAAGCGATTGACGAGACAGACAATGGATATATAATTGGCAGTGTGTCAATCGACATTCTGTTGTATTTGGGGTTTATGTGACCCCTGTTGAAATACGCACCGGGACACTGCACCAAGGTGGTGGGTTGTATGATACCAGATAACGACATTTACACGGACCAGGAAGTTGGTACTCATAGACAATCGTGTGGTTATGATTAAATATTTACATGTATTATAATAGGTTTGTTATACACTTAAACTATGATAGAACGAACGAAATCTAGCCAAGTCCGATACATTGAACAATATATAAAACCTCCCTGTCAAGTTAGCTGCGTAACTTTTACTGTATACCAACTTTCTTTCGCGACTACTAAATTTCGCAATTTTGGCTTCGCTGAATGATTTTTTTTAGAATCCACTTTCATTATATATTTGGTAAGTAATTATACGCGGAGAAAAACTTTCACGAATTCAATTGGGTCGCGAAATTCACAAATTTAAAGTAAATTTCTAGCGTGAAAAATGATGGTATGGTTTACAGTATCGATTTTAATATGGAATTTTGTTGATGTTAGCATGTATATAACATGAATATTTTTAAGTTTACCTTTTCCTATACATAAAGGAAATTTTAATCGAAGACAAATACTGTATCACAGGAATTATTCGTGGACACTTTCTTTTTGTGGTTTGGAATTTTCAGATCATTTCATGGATAAAAACATTTGTGGTTAGTTGATGAAATAACGATGCAATCTGTGTCTATAAATGTACTTACAGAATTTAGTTAAGATATACATTGTGTAATCACAGGATTGGTAGCATATAAGAAGTAAAACAAATTCTCTTAGTATCTGATTAAGCTAACTATCCTGTGAACAGTCGACCACTGTATGTTATATTACCTTTCCAATCTCCCACCATTGTCCATCAAACAAAAAGGTGTTTTCTCTGAACCATTATATTGCATGTATGAGACAGACCAGTTGTTTTTTTACACTGAAAACCTGTTTTACAATTATCTGACTCATTTAAAAATAAACATGCATATACAATAACAGCTAAAACATCGACACAATTATATAACTCTGAATTAGAGGATGTACCTCACATATAAACAGATTCATGGTCCTAATCTCCTAGAGTAAAGTCTGTAACACAGGTAAAAATCTACATATGTACCAGTATATATGTAAACAATTCTTGTCAACTTTTATCATAAAAACTTTATAATCTTTCCATCCCCTTCTTTTTTTACATTCAGGACAAAACATATACTTTCGTTTATGTTTCAGTTCGGGCAAATCAATTAATGGAAGATTGTTATTTTTTAATAATTATTCTGAAATCAGAAAATTTTCATTTTGGATGCGTGTAAGCTATTATAAACCACTAACTCGGACAGGTTTTAAGATTGGGTTACTTTCAGTTGTTCCACCCACATACAAATTACATTGTAACATATTCTTTTATATCATTCTGTGCTGTAAATGTCTGACATGGAGGAATAAAAAGTTATTCAATAAAGTTATTGAAAAGACTTTTAAAGACTTTGTTTATATTCTGTTTTCAAATTCAAAAGCGTTATATCAAGTGTACTTGAATGACTGAATTCTGAATAAAGCGCTATAACTTGAAACTTTGCATTACTGCATTTTATCTGTACAATAACAGTACACAGTGCTGCATGGCTTGAGTTTCTAACATTGTCTATCAGGTACCATCCTAGCGCGTACAATAGGAACACGTCACACCTACTGTACACTTCAGTTCGGGTGGCTGCATATTTACACAACTAGACTGTATTTCTGTGCACCTTTTATTGTCAAGGATTTCTCTGTCTGATACCATAATTACACCTGGCTATTTTGTAACATTCACGTCTGCAGAATTGCATTCATTATGCCAATGAATGCCATCAATTTGTAAAAGCTGCATCAGCTCATATTTGTAAATATTGTTTCTATAAAAAACACACGAATAACAGGAAAGATAACCTGTTTATGGGTTTTACTATTAGACTTAGACAAATTGCGAACAAATCGGCCTACAAATATGTATGAAAGAGAAAATCACGAAATGTTTTCTTGCAAAATTACAGTAATTTATATAAAGAAATTAATCAAGAAAAATAATTTAATTTGATTGATTGATCAATTTCTCTACAACGAAATATATCGTTATCGTTCAACCCTAACTTAGATAATTTTTTACAAAAGAATTATTCCTGTGATCTTGAAATAATTTTAACTTAATGGTATCATTTTACGTTTTTACATAAATTTCAAAGACTTAAACATAAAAAAAAATGATAAATTAAAATTAGTGTATAATTATATTGTTTAGATGGTTTTAGTTGCTTAGAGTTTCTTATTCATGTTAACGTTTAATAATACAACTTTTGTATGTCCCCTTAAACCAAGTAATGGGCGGTGATTCCAGTAACTTATTTTCTGCATCCTCGATTTCCCAGGGGTTACTACAACCGTCGTTATATCCACCCCTGGACTATGTCATAGCAAAGTTGAAGGTTCTTTCTGTGTACAAAAACTGGTGAACAGGTAGTTTGATCCTTTTGTGTACATCAAAAGAATCGAATACCGTAACTGTGTGACTTTGAATATAGACGTCGCTCTCTCTGTAATCTCTAGGCATGAGATTCGTTACTTTTTTTCTCCTGGACTACCTCCAGTTTTACCATGAGAAAGTTCAGAGGTGGATATAATTTGGTGACTCTTTCCTTGACCAAATAAAAATATCGGAGTCTAGAATAGTTTTTTCTTTGCTTACAGTATTTGATATATTGTAAACTGAAATCAATTACATTGTATTAATATTTCCAGGCGAAACATCAGCTGGTAAATCCACTTTGCTGAATCTGCTCCTCGGGCAGGCTATCCTACCGTCATTTACCGGCAGTTCCACATCTGTGATAACGCGAATATCGTACGGAAGGAAGATGTACGCGGAGATTGTCTACCAGCATAACAGCTCCCCAACGGAAAAATTCCATGACATCAACATAGAATGGGTACACGAGTACTTATGGGATCGTCTGCGAATAAAGGACGAACAGAAGCGACAATCCCAGTCTCCCATTAAAGAGATAAGATTCCAGATTCCGTGCGAGATCCTAAAGGTGCGTTCATCATTCATTTTGTTCACTGCAACGTGAATGTTCCTGATTATATATTCATGTATATTTAAAAAAAACTAGCAAAATAGTTCCTTTCTCATCAAGAACCTAATATATTGTATTATAATGATTCTTAGATTTCTGTAGAGTAACACAAATTAATTCTTTTAATTCCTATATCACGGATGGAATCAAATATCTATAAGTCACCATAGAAACAAATCAAGAAATATGAAGCAGCTACCAAGCCTTCTGAAAGTGTGAAAATTCACCATAATTCATCCTATTGAGAGAAAAAGTGGTTAACAAACGGTTCAAAGGACCAATCACATCAGTAAGCAAATGTTTTTAAAGCTCTCTTTATGTATCACAGGCATGTATTGAGATTCCAAGACGATTCGATAATAGGCAAGCAACGAACAACAGTAATTAAGTACATTTATATCTACGAAAATAACATTCAAATTTTGGAACGCTCATTCTGGTAAACACTAGAAAAATTTCTGCATCTAAAGTGTTTTGAATGTCTATTTTTCAGTGTGGTTTAGTGATCGTTGACTCTCCAGGAATAGGCGAAAACGAGGCTATGGATAGCGTGATTACTGGCTTCATTCAGGAGAACGAAATTATGGGATACGTTTACGTCATCAAATCTGACAATTCTGGAGGAGTGGATGAAGATCGGGTGAGGAAAAGATAAACTTTCAAAACAGACCTTTTGGAATTTCACTGAAATCACATGTACATTCAAACCTGCCTCTAAAAACCGCTCAAGGGACAGAAGAAAATGGATTTTATGTACAAAAATCAAATTGTGTTGAAATTGATTATTTGAATTTATATGTACTTAGAAATGTTGTCTTATTAAGCAGGTAGTCTTTACAAAGAGGTGGTCGCTAAGGCAGGTTTTACTGTGTTATGAAAAATAATTTTAAAATGGTGATAGCCTCAGGAACAAACATTATATAATAATCTAATAAGTTAAATTGGTGCCTCAAATAGCAACTATACACTAGGCCTAAAACGTTGTTACTATACCGTGGTATGATGTTATTACCGCACTGAATTGCAAAACTGAATTTCAAGAACATATATCATAATTCATATTTCTCTGATTAAAATATAATCAGTCCTGAACTTGTTCAGTATAGATGTAGTTCTGCATGTATAGCACAGTAGTTACCTTGTACTAAGATTTAATTTTGCCTTTCCACCAGCTACTCTGCATGCTGAAAATGGTCCTCAACAAGCAAGAGATGAATCAGAAACAAAAACTGGAAAATTTCGATTCCAAGAGCGCCATGTTTGTATGTAACCGATGGGACCTGGTGAAGTCGAGCGAGCAGAAAGAGGTTTACACCAACACCGTGAAACTGCTGGGAGAATGCTGGCCTTCCCTCTCGTCCTCCCAGGTCATCCCCTTCAAGACAGAGTACGCCATCAAGGAGGCTGAATGTGATCCGGACTTCATCCCAGAGTTGTACCGAGTGTTTTTGGAGCGTCTCAGAGACATGTATATCCACGCCATGGACCATAGGATAGAGCAAACCTATAGGTAGGTAAAATGGCATCGAAGGACAGAAGTCAATGTCCTCTGCACTTTTGAAATCTGAAAATGTATTAATTTCGATGAAAAAGAATACTTGGTATTACTTAATATTGCTGGTTATTTTCGCGTGTCAAAAGATAAAGCCCTCCACCTCTGGGATGCGGATTCGAATCCAATGTGGGGCAGTTGCCAGGTACTGACCGCTGGTCGGTGGTGTTTCTCCGGGTACTCCGGCTTTCTCCCACCAATAACCCTTGCACGTCCTTACATGATCATGGCTGTTAATAGGACGTTAAACTAATAAACGTCAAAGGAATTGCGATTTGAAATAAAAATGAGATAATATAACTAACATTGAAGTATGCATGGTTTACTCATTTTTTTTTCTTGGATCACATTTTTGCGACCACATCGAGTTTGATAGCCACGAAAGTTACCGTCTATAACGGTATGTTCATCTAGTTATAATATGCATTTTCTTCTATTATAGATCAGAAAATTTGCTATATGTTCAGCATTCAGAAAAGATACATGAATTATGTATTTTTTTCATATTGGAAATGAAATGGGTGAATGTTTTTCTCATCACCAAACATGTCAGGAATATTTTAAAAACGAGTTCTTCTCGACTTTGATCAAAAGAGTTTCACATTGGTCAAAATGTCCCTGTACTGGTCATGAAGTAAACGATAGATCAAAAATCATCCCCTGTATTAATGTTCGGTTAATTGGCTGACAGGTGGATGGCCCAAGTGTTCTCCCGCTCCAGACATCAGCTCCAAGTTCTGCTCGACCAGGTCAACATGTCAGAAAATGACAGGAAGGAAAAGGTGAAAGAGATAAAAGATAAACTTAACAATTTGGAGAGCAAGTCTGCAGAAGTTCTAGAAAAATTAAGAAATGAACTTGAACAAACTTCAGAAGATATATGTAAGGAATTCCGACCTGAGTTGAGGAAGCCTTACTCAAGAATGAATCTAACAAAATGGCTACCGGAAGAACTTCCGGTGCTTGGCGACGGTGGATGGCCGATTGTTAAGACGAAACTGCGATGGAAAATAGCAGAGAGGCTTGTAACCCTGCTAGAGGAATGGGAATCGGAGAAAGGACTGATAGCTGCCATAGAAGAAAGTACCGTTATTACCATCAAATCTCAACTACACATACTGAAAGACGAACTTCAGGAAATTGAGCATGGAATGAATACGAGAGAGACTAACAAAAAAGAAAGGTTACGAAGGTCACTTTCAAATCCACTGGCATCTCGAAGAGGGTCAAGAGCGTCTTTATCGGAACAAAAAGATCGCCCTACCCCCATGAAATTATTAACGCGAGTCCTTCACCCTGTCCAAAACGTCATAAAATCATCAAAGCTGGCTGAGGGAATAGTCCTGGCAAGGAAGGAAAAACAATACAGAGAAAATCCTGTGAAGGTCGCGAAAGAGCAAACAGAGAAATTTCTAACTCGAGTTCTTGAACCAGACGCCGAGGAAGACATTCTTCGAGAAATCATCTCAAACCTGATGGACAAATCCATGTCACATCTTGCTGAGATCGAACGAAATATCCCATCCCTTATCAAATCCAATGAGATGTTGTTAGATCGAGCTGTTTCCTCGCAAAAGAATACGGTAGAGAGTATGGGGATGTATGAGCAGCTAAAGTCTAGCATAGAGGGTACAGAACGGCGTCTTGGTCACTATCACAAGGGTTACATCTCTGTCAAGAATATGAGAGACGTTGAGATCTGCGCTGCTGAGGAAAACAGTCACCGATTATCACGATCCTTCAGAGCGTCCGATATCTTACATTCAACGCTCCTAGGCAATTCCACAGAGAGGACAACAGTGGAATGTCGTGGCGGACTTTGGACGGTGATAAGACGGGGAAAGTGTAATGAATGTGATATCACTATGAAGATGTACCTACCTTCATCCCGTGTGGACACAACTTACAATGAGGTGGCCAAGCTCAGGTAAATTGTAATATCTAACACCATATTATCGAATTCCTCAAATTCTGAACATCAAGTGTTTGTTTTCCACTTGATAAAGTTAGTGTCAATTAGCACTATGCCAAATATCCATTAAGTAGGGGTGCGTCGTCACCAGTCTTCTTATATTATGTCAGATATCTTGAAATTTGTTTGTTAGTGTTGCTGCGGTAAATCACTTAAGAAATTGGAATGTTTATATCTTACTGTTTAGGGTCTCTTTGAAGAGTGCTACCGTCTTGAAATTATTTTCTTATGATTTGAGCAGGAAATTACTTGAGCAAATTAGTTGTTTATTTCTTGTCTTTTGTTAAAAGTTTCTTCGAAGGATGCAGCTATTTAGAAAATGATTTTAGAATTGGTACAGATAATCACTATAAGATGTTTATACTTGGTCTTTCCTATTGTTTAGCGTTTCTGCGAAAATGTTGCTGTTGTTTCCTTTTGTTAGGGATTCAGGGAGATGGAAACATCTCCAAATAAGTTTTAAGATTGATGTAATCACTTTAGTAACTCGTGGTGTTTCATTTTCTTAAGATTTCTGAGAGAAGATACCATGGCACTGTTAGAGGGGATCCACTACTCCGATGCCCCTCCGCCAATCTTCGTCTTCCAGGACCACCTGTACACTCTGTCGGAACGCCTGTCGAACTGGCCGCGTCGCTCCCAAAGCAACAAGTTGACGGTCGTCAAACAAATCTCCGACGGCTTGTGTTATCTCCACAAACACCGGCTGGTGCACATGGAGCTTTGTCTGGATACAGTCACTGTAAGTTTATCTCTGGAAACAATAACATATAATGGTAAAATCATGTATTAAACCTTCAGTTAATGAATTCGATTTCTATTTAATATTGAGAAAGACAAATCTTGTATATTTGAATATTGATATCATGTTTTCTCAGACAAAAACATGGGTGCTATATTCTACGTTTTGTGATAATGTATGATATCGTTTAATAGTAAGTTGTGTCCTATAGACTTTCTTGAAAACATTGATAGGTAATAAATTGACTTTTTCTGTCTGGATTAAACAAATCCTTTGTTTTCTGAGCAATTTTCTCATTACATAAAAACACAAACACCATTGTTCAAATAGGTCTTCCTGTGTAAACGCGTAACATATTTAGTACAATTCTGTACAGCTTTACTGACATATTGTATACAAGTGTATGTATAGGTAATAGTGTATGAAACATCCATATGAACTACCCAACTTCTGAGCCCTTGTTATAACTCAGACGTACTGAAACATCTGTTTCTGTGTTTTCAAGGTCAGCGGAGACGGAGAAGTAAAGCTAACTGGAGAATGTCTGCCAAGAAATTTCATACAGCCTTCGGAAACGGAAGTGGTCGGAAATTTCGCCTATCTTTCTCCTAACGTTTTGAGAGGCAGTACCTACTCGAAAGCAGCCGACATGTATGGCCTCGGCCTCCTGGTGTTTGAGCTTCTACTCGGTGTGAAGGCGTTCGGATCTCATCGGAATTCATTGCTTGTGGACTTCATAGAAAAAGACGATCCTCAAACGTTGTTGGATCCTTCAAATGATATGAATCGTCTGTCACAGGGTACCGCGGACTTCATATTGCGATGTGTCCATCCGACACAGGACCCTGAAAAATTCCCAGACGCTAATGATATTAAACAAGCATTGACTTGTATTGGGCAGGAAAACGTGAAAATTGTACGGGAGCTGCCTGGGTACCGCTTGCCCACTGAAAAGGGCGAGCGATAGAGTGCAAGAGATAACAGATTCAAATATGGGGATCGGTCTGAAAACTGCAACAAGAAATGACAGATTTTAAATATGGGGATCAGCCTGAAAACTGTGGCAAGAGATAACAAATATGGGGATCAGTTTGAAAACTGCAACAAGAAATGACAGATTTAAATATGGGGATCGGTCTGAAAACTGTAATAAGAGGTACACTTTGCCAGATTATCTAATTATTTAAGTTTTAATGCTGAATGCCGGTCCCCAACATGTATTTGGGTAACACGATACATACCACCTAGAAGTTTTCAATGATAAAAGGACTGGTTGTTCTTTATCGACTACATTGCTTGTCATACTTCTCCACTTTAAATTACCGCTAGGCTTCGTAGCGGAAAATGGTGTTCTAAGGGAGGTAATACAGTCTATATGTTGGAAAATATCATTTTTTGTATTTTATTGTTTAGCTGACAAATGTTAATTTAGACAGATGTACATCAAGAACGGAACTAAATTTACGCAAGATCTATAAAACAGCAAAAACAAGACAAAAGATTTACCTTCAATAATATTTAACCTCATTTCCCCTAGTTTTTTATACATGTACAGTGTAACCTGTCTATAGCAACCGTATTTCTGTCTCCCATTCAGTGATCGTACTAGAAAGGTTTGACTGTGTTTATTTATTTTTTTCTTTTATTTTTTCATGATGATATCACAATTTTTAATGGTTCCAGTAAAATTGATTTTTTTTTCAATATATATTATGTAAAATAAAGAAAACTCGACGACACATTTTTTTTTTAACATTTTCATCGTGACAGCTCTTCAGAATATTTACACATGTATATATACAGTGGTACATATGTGTTCATTTAAGTAAAACACATTTTTTATTACACATTTCCTTAAGGACCGACTGGCTCTAAAAGTTACTGGTCCTGACTGAAAGTTATTGGTCCTGACTGACACTTATTGGTCATTACAAAATTACCTTGTAGATGTAGTTTATATAATTACAATTCACAAGCATATTAATAGTTTTACTAACAAAATATTTCCGCATATCCGGATTAGTATCTTGCGCTCCAACAAAGTTGACTGAAAACCAGCATATTACGAAAATGTTGTTTGGTATAGTTTGATCTTCAACCATTCTACAACTCCACTGCTACATTTTTGTTTTATATATCCTCTATCTGGACCAATAATTGCCAGTCAAAGGACAAGGTACATGGAAAAATTTGTCTGCCTGACTCTAAAGTTGCAGGTTACAGGCAGACGGACAGGCGTTAATTTTGAACGCTGTATTATTAGTTGTTTTCTGATTACGTTTTAATTCATTTATTTATTTATTGTATGTATTTTCTTTAACGATGTCTTACTGTGCATTTTGAATCCTAATAAAAAAAATGTAACTCAGTTTTGTTTTGTTATCAACATGTGCTCCTAAATAGGCAAAGTATATGCATATCAATTAAAGCAGAAATACAGGTTCAAGACTACAATTGATAAATATTCAACATATTCAACATTCATCCAATATATTAATCATTCAAGAGTAAATCACTAAATTGAATAAAGAAATAACAACACAAGTTATCTTTTTAAATACTTTATATAAAAATATAACAATTTGCATACTTGTAGGAGACAAAATGTGGATGTTTAGACAAAGTTTTCAAAATTTCATAAGCACTATGTATAAATCAATTTCTATGTGTGGATCCCGCCACGTCTTTCTGACAATTTAGTTCATAATTTTAAACAGATATTTAGATATTCTTCTATTTCTCTTAAATATTATATATTATAACTCTTTTTCAGAAAGTGTTGTCCAATTTACATATAGCATCAAACACACATATTCAGTTAAACATCACAATATTTCTGTATGGAATGGTGTATAATTGTTGAAACACTCGGGCATGATGCTTTAAACTTTTGAAAACCCTGACATTTACTTTAAAAATATTATATTTTATACATTTATATTACATCTTAACATGTATATCAATTAATGGTCACCAACAGGAGTAACCCTGAGTAGAATTTATTTAACTTGAAACAAATTGGTGAAATTATTGGTATATAATGCATGTAAAATACTATATGTGCATGGAAATCAAAATTATCTTAATCACCACATTATCTGCAAGTACATAGGCCAAATATCATATCTAAATGAAATTCATGTCATTACACAAATTATACATATAATATACTCATATATATTATAAATAAAAAAAATATGATGCACAAATATGTCTGAATTTCTAACGTGAAATTACAACCGACAATTACACAGACAATACAACAGCAATGTACACTTTGCATAATACAATGTAATAAACTTGCTTTTTCTACATCACACAACAGAGAGTATATATACCTATATAATTACTGTGAACTTTACACAAGCTTTTCTCCTGTGGCCATGCATGCATATCTAGGCTTAACCTACGACATTAAGTTGACCAGGTCAACTGACCCTCATCATTTGACCATATAACAAATTGAACATGTACTAAAAATTTGAACCCTGAAAAGAATTTGTACCAGATCATATTTTTAATCTGACATTAAATCACAGACATTGAAATTTCAGACCACATTTCTTCAAAAGGAAAATTTGTTTATATAGAAAACTAATTTATATTATGGTTAACATTACCACATAACCCTGCCATGAAGCAACACACATAAAATAAATGTTGCAGCTTTGCATCAATAACTTAATTGTGCATGACCACATTCAAAAGTTAACTAAAATTTCAGGCTTGCTATTGTACAGCACTATACTACAAATAATCTTGCATCAGATACTTTCAGTTCCTCTCAAACAATAAAAAACAAAACGAAACAATTTCTCTTTAAAATAGAATTTCATCCGGCATGATAGGAATGCGAGGGAATAAGGGGAAACAATCATGGCAACATCTTATCATTCTCCACACAAACCAATAAAAGTTCTTAATTTATTATCAAATGTAACCAGTGAAAACATCCTTTACCAATAATCTTTATATGTTATTTATTTGATACAATTTTGTGTCAATTATTTGTATTTTTGTGTATTAATGAATCGGATCCTTTTAAGAACATGAACCATAATAAAATATTTTTGAACTTGAGAAAAGGCAAACTCATAATTTATCATGAAAAAAAATATTTCAGAATTTCTGCCAAATGCTTACATTTAGAATGTTCTCTCAATAGTGGTTTCACCAACATGATTACTTGATAATTACACAGCTGATTTGTAGCAAAAATGCACTATGGTTAAATACAAAACTTGGTAAGTCTAGGGGAGATAACTCACACACAAATCACATACACACACCAGACTTGCACTGTAATGCATTTTCAATTTTTAAAGTTACCTAAAGCCATGCACAACTGTAAAGTATAATTTCTTGATCATGTATCACCAGGGTTATAATATATTTGTATCTGTAACATTTTTGTAAGCAGCATATTGAATAACTGTAGAAAGACTGCTGACAAACTATAACATTATCACAACAAGTTTTTACAGACGAATATCTTGATCTCTGTCGTACGCTTCGAAAACCTCATCCTTATCGTGATCAACTTCATCCTGGCCGTATTGCGGTCCCTGGAATGTACTGAAATGTTGTGGTTTCTCCTCGGCTGGGTACATGACAGGGTTATAAGAACCATTCATACTGGAGCTGAACGCTGCATTGGCTATCCCAGCAGCTGAAACAGAGACCAAATCATCTTAGAGGAAGGGAGAGAACTGTGAATAAACAAATTATAAAAGAACTAATCAATTCCTTGTACATAATTCTAATTAGTTAGCCAATAATTAGATCTGCTGATTAATATAATAGAAATAAATAATTTTATTTTAAAGGAAATATTAATAAAGCATTACCGAATAAAAATTTCCTGAATGAATAATAATCATTTTTGTTAAATCAAAATTTAACCTAAATAATAGATTAACTAAATTTTATTTGCACATGTAAATATCAACATAAAGGTTGACGACTATTTTGTATTAGAACACCTCATTCTACACTCAAACCCAAATCATTCATCTCTCATTTTAATATTTACACTTTGTACAACCTGATTTAAAATGAGAGATATGATTTTGCATGCAGCCTATGGTATCAATGAAAACCGTCAGTAAATATCACTTAAGTAACATGTCAATTAATGAGCATTCAATTACCTTGACATCATGTAACATTCCTTATCATTCCATTTTAGAAAACTCCTAGTTAATTATATATTTCTGGCATAGAGAATGTATTTTGATTTCTTTATCAGAATATAACAATTGCTGACTTCTTCAAAGACATTCAAAACTCCCTTTTTCTGTCAAGCAATTTCAGCAGCCATACATGTAAATGCTTGCACTTCTAATCTGAATTAAGCCATAAAGTTGATGAAAGCTTTCTCTAAATAGCAAAACATGCTGGAATCTGCATCCCCTTATCTACACAATACTGAAACATAGACATGCTTTAATGATAAAAAACAACATTAGCATTATATATACCGTATATAGTTGTACTTCAAAATGTGTGGTCAAATCACTTCATATCTCCTTGTAAATGACAATAGTAACTAATTCCCTCTTCTAAAACAGATTGTGCCATTTACCTTTTAAGATAGTTGTACTGGGATAATAAAGAGATTTTGTAATGTTACTTTAAGATAGTTTTACTGGGATAATAAAGAGATTTTGTAATGTTACTTTAAGATAGTTGTACTGGGATAATAAAGAGATTTTGTAATGTTACTTTAAAATAGTTGTACTAGGATTATAAATAAAGAGATTTTGTAATTTTACTTAAGATAGTTGTACTGGGATAATAAAGAGATTTTGTAATGTTACTTTTATGATAGCTGTATTGGGATTGGTATATTAACAGGATCTTTTAACCCTGAGTGATAACTATCAGATAGGACCATATTTACTCCTTATGTTTTATCACTGAGATAAGATAGGACTTCATACCTTAAATACTCAAGCCTAGTACACACATGTTAGCTGTATATGAATCAAAAAACCAAGGCATTTGTTTATTCACTAATATAATGTTACGTTTACTATAAATATGTTTGTTGAAAATTGTAGAATATCAGATTTTTTGGAGATAGCTAAAATAAGCTTTGCCTGATGCCAAATCCATTTGCTTTATACTATATAAAATTTGTTGAAATTGAAAACAGGGCATTGTATGTCCTCGATTGACCATAGCTGTTCAAATGACATAACAGATCCGAATTGATCATTAGTTTTGAAAAGAAAACGCTATGTAGATAAACACTTTAAATCTTCCAGGTGGATGTTATCTCCAGGCCATATTGGATATAAATATTGGCAGTTGTAGAGCGTCAGTGAAAAGACTATGTACTTGTGTATATGGTCCTTTAAAATTTTTCTATTACCTTTCTTCCGTAAAGTGTGAATACAGGTAGATTATCGCAAGCATAGATTATTGTATCTTTGGGAAGGGGCTGTACTCACACCTGTACATTTTTTATCTGATAACAATGTTTACCTTACCTGTGTGTACTATCAATAGGTATATTGATTATTGGGTTGTGTTTGGGACACTTTCTAAGGTGTTTAACTGTACATAAAACTTCTTTTCAACAAATTTCACTTAATTTGTCTTTCGATTTAAAAAACTAAATTGCATTTACTAAAATTTTACAAAGAAATTGGCAAGAGCAGAGGCACATCCATTCCAACAGTTATTTTTGGTTTATTTATTATTCAAATTGCTCCATGAATACCCACAGCTTTCTATAAATGGATACAAAATATACATGTACATGTATATAGTAGTAGCTGGTGGCTAATTCATCAACCACATCAGCACAGACCAGTTAAAGTTCTCAATATCTCATAATTGTACCCAGCTGTTCTATGTTGGGAATCTTTTAAAAGGTAGATTGTGATCTAAAAAACCAATATTAATTCTTCAAGTGAATTTCACATTGAAATTCATATGTAATATTCACCTGAAAAAATATTGCATTGATTTCGCACCTTTAATCACAATTCTTCAGCCATCTTGACCCCTTAAACTGTCCATAGGAAATTAAGTGAACCAACCACACAAAAATATGCAGGTGCTTGTTCATTAGCTCAGTTCAAAATATTAACTGGATTTTCATACATTGTGATCAAAGTTTTCATATATAGCCCTGCAACATCAGAAAAAATCAACTCTTTGATTTCTAGTGACCTACCAATTTTCTGACAAATTATATATCATAGCAAGATAGTTGTAACAGATACTGAATATACAGTGGCCGGTCTATACAAATAACTATTTACATATATGGACTATTGACACAATCATGTTAGATATACATTATTAAAATAATATTCATGTACATAAAAAAATTATGTACATGATATAATGCAGTGGATATAACAGTATCCTAAGAATGACATTTGCATGTACAAATTGTGATTATTTGTTTACATGTACATAAAGAGCCTTAAAACTTACAAAATAAATTTGTATAGTCATAGAAAATCCCAACAGCTGTCTATTTCCTTTAAATTACATACAACATTAATGGGGTAAGTCTAAATGGACTACTGCATGCTTCTTATTATGGGTTCTGGATCAGGCAAAAGTAAAGGGGCTTAGTTTGTCTATATACATAGGCATATCAAAATTGGACTAAATCTATCAAGGAATCATTAAATTACATAAAAATCGTAAAAGTGCAAATCAACAAAATTGTGCTTGGGTTCTATCTAAAATGAAATGTACCTTTATATTTCAACTTATCACATATTCTATAACATTAAATAAATACAATGTATCTTCTATGTTATTTTAAAAATCAAAATGTGGGTTTTATACAATTAGCATCTTATATACTTCGCTTTATTCCTAACAACTGGCATCAAGGAGGGGGCATGGATAGCAAGATGGAATAAATCCTATTAGAACTCAAATTAACACTAAATAATAGATTACCATATATCTTCCTGTCCCACAAATGAGTACATCACTACATGTACCGGTAAATGTAACCCTGGTCAGTACTAGCCACAATATATCGCTGGGCTAGAGAGAACTTCTCTTTTGATCAATCATTTGAGCGTCAGACTAGTTATCCAGAGGTTCTGAGTTCAGTCCCTAGCAGAGGCATGTATTAAATTTATTGTAAATCCTGCAACTTGTTACATATATAGCAAACTCTAAAATGTCATAGTATAACTATAACAAAATAACCTGGATACCTTTTGGCTTTTTAGTAAATTTCATAATTATAAGTTGACCGATACAAATTGTAACCTCACTCAAATAAAGTTATATTTTCCCCTCTGTTTCTTTGTGCTGACTTATATCGTATGGAGCAAAATGATGGATTTATGTGGTATTCTGTTTTTACATGTTGCAGAGTTATCTCCCATGCGAGTATAGGTATCTAGGGTGACATGTTACTCAGTGAGCATTAATTAACGCTTTTTCTCTGAAAAAGATGCTGTTATGCTCACAAATACTTGATGTAACAATCAGTACGGTTATATCTAACCACAAGGACAGATAACTCTGTAATATACAAACACAGAATAAAAACGTACACCTCAGCTGTTAGTGGACACTGAATTAGTCTTTAGTCTATCTAAACAATTATCTCAATGTTAAGGATTCTTACTCCAAAATAATTATCAACACTGACGGTGTGATTAAACACTCATTTTAGAAAAAAATTTTAAACCTTGAGAAAAAAATATTGGTAAAAATATTAATTTGAAAAAGTATTGATATTCTTTCAAAGTAGCACTGGAAGACGTTAATTAAGTCCTTCGGAACATGCTGTCATAATATTTTCCGATGAACTGATTGAGTATCAAATGGTTACACAGGCACCAAAATTTTTCAGGGTACAAATCGCTATCAAAATCCTTCTTTTTGTTGGGTAGTTGTACAACTTTAGACTTCTCTCCTAATGAAATACATATAATTTTAAATTTGACGTATTTTCAAATCATGACAGAAAATGTTGGGGTAAGAATCCTTAAAATGGTTAGGAAACACAACTGGAGACAATTAAGGCACGATATGTTTCTATAACCTGTACTGCACCTCAATGATAAGCTGAAACCAAAACAGATCAGTCTTTTTAACTCCTGCTGCATGTATTAAATTCTTATGCAACACTACATGGAATAGAACACTGGGAAATCAAACACCAACCAGTTACCACCAAGCACTGTCAAGTTAAATTGATCAAGTCTTTTCACTTTTACCATCCTCACACTCCAAGGAAATATCTTAGTATCACATAAGTTTGTTTTTCACAACCTAATATTTTCTCATGACAAGATCTTTTGCACTAGGATCAAAGGAAATGAACCATCCTGTAAAATCAAGCTAAATTTAAAGCTAGCAGTGAAGATGGGATTGGAGGGAAGAGATTTAGTTTTAGTTGAAGAACATGTTGCCAACTTTGAACGATCTTTATTACAATACATAATGTATTCAAATTTCACTTATCCTCTACAAATCAGACAACATGGAATTAAATTTTCTGATATATTGCACATGGTTGCAAGATGAGCTTTAATAATTGAATTATTGAAATCGCAAAAGCATAGAAGTTTGACCAATCAGCAAATTGGAAACCATTTAACAATTTTACTTAATGGAACGTCCCAATAGCTAATTATGCTCATTTGATTTTGTCATGAGAATACGTATCATATTAATACTTGGAATCTATTCCGGATTTCCATATTACAGAGTTATCTGCACTTGCGGGTAGGTATTGATTGTGACGTCATATGTGTTTGCGAGCGTAACGTCATATGTTTCGGAGAAAATGACGTGAATTGGGCTCACAAAATAAAGACGTAACAATCGTTACATACCCACAAGGGAGCTAACTCTGTAATATGCAAAGATGGACTATCAGATATTGAGTAGGTCACACGAGGGCGTTACAAAAATGTCCTCTTTAAAGCTGTATCAATGTTATATTGATTAACAAGGACCCAGTTTCATCAACAGTCCTTAACTCAAAATTCTCCATTGAAAAACATTACAGACATTACGGAAAAATCTAAAGGAACTTTCCTTGATTATAATTTCGTAATGCTTTAATTCATATGGGAAGTTTTAGATCAGGAATATTGTTTGTGAAACTGGGCCAAGGTCAGTTTAGGCACCTTTTCTCCTGTAGTACTACTGTAAGCTTTGTTTGTGTGACAATTTTACTAAAAAAATAAAAGCTCCTTTAGTTTGACATTATTAGTCTAGCAGAATGATTAACTTTGATCACATCAGAGTTGAAAAATATTTGCAAAATATTACTGTAATGTCTTTAGTACATGATAATGATATCGATCATCATTTCACATTGAAATGGCAAGTTAAGATTCTATGTCCTATAGCTATACAAGTCTCTGATTAGATCCCTGTCAGGATCTTATGATATAGGGTGTCCATCTAAGAATATTTTTCTTGTTTCTGTTATCTTGTTAAGTACATGTGGTTAGACAATGTAGACATTGTAGACAAACTTATCTATTTTATCAAAATTTCAAGGAAACTTAAATTAATCATGTAAAGAAACAGCAATAATTTTATAAAGAAAACAATAGCAAATCAATTTCTGTGCATAAATATAGTTTATAACTCGATATTCTCATGCCAATAAATTATATTATTTACTAAAGAAAATAATAATTTTTCTCAAAATCACTTACATTTCTCTTCCTTGTATTTTGGCAAGAGGTTAGCCTGTCTCTTGGCTAACATGAAGGCGAGGAAGGAGAGAACAAAACCGTCAAAGATGAGTACGATCGAGAGAATGAAGGCCCATCTCATGTTACACCGACCCCAGTGGTATTTTCCGGCCTCCTTTCCGCAGACTTTGCGGACCATTTCGTCGTCCCAACCACTTGGAAACACTATACACCCAACTGTGATACACAGAGCTGTGGAATTTAAAAAAAAAACAGTTGCCAAATATACATAATTTCATCTCTTTATGCATCTTTCTAATAATTTTTTCTGTGCTCTTTAACAAAAAAAAAAAAAAAACAGAATGTAAGAATATATTTCAAAGCACAAGCACAGACACCAAAATTTTACTAGCACAGCGCCTAAGATAATTGTCTATACTTTTTATACTGTCGATCATTTCATGAAATTTTATGCAACAGATCTTTTTGTTCTTGCCAACCTAGGCAAGCAAAACTTATATATAGATGTTCTGCGATTACCAATATGACAAATCAAGGGTACAAGTCTAAGCCGTCGATTGTCTATATCTGGATGGAAAGTCAATCGTTTTTAATTGTCTTGCCAGTAACTTTGAAATATTAATAATCTTTAGTGGCCATAAGTGTAAAAAGGATGAAATTCTGGACGGAACCCAGATAAACATACCGAAGCTTACGAATGCTTTTATTACGTTCATACAATGCCAGATTTATTGAATAACCCACAGGTGTTCGTTTCTAATATAAGTATAAGTATAATACTGGGTCAAGGTCTATAACTCGGCCGGCCATATAACACAACCCAATTTCAGAAAAAGTATGATTATTAACCAACCGTATAGGATATAATAATAGGAATACTCTCAATCGACAGCCAGATAATTTATCTTTATTTTGGTATATGATACAATATATATCATGCCGTATAAATGTCACTAGGTATCCAAAAACATCGGAAAACAGCCAGATTTCAACTGGTCGGACACTGTGGTGTCCTCCGATGAACACGCCAGGGCTCTAATGGGTAGCTCAAAAACCACTGCATGTCAACACTTCAGCGTCATAAGAATGAAAGTTTGGTAGAAAACAAACTTACCGGTTAGTAAATCCCTGGATAAATACCATCCATTTGCCTAACGTAGCCCTTTGAAATTTCCGATTGAAAAAAATCATGTCTCTAGCCGCCATGTAAGTATGTGTGCAGTAGATTTGTTTTGTCGGCGTTGATTGGCTCTCGAAAATTAATTGACCAATCAACGCCGAGAAAACAAATGTACTACACACATATCAACATGACGGCTAGAGACACACATTTTTTCAATCGGAAATTTCAAAAGGCTGTATTGCGCAAATGGATGGTACATAGATAAACACTAACATATCGGTAAGTTTGTTTTTTACCAAACTTCCTATGAAGCTGAAGTGTTGACATGCAGTGGTTTTTGAACTCTTTTTCTGAAATTGGGTAGTGTTATATGGCCGGCCGAGTTATAGACCTTGACCCAGTATTATACTTATACTTATATTAGAAACGAACACCTGTGAATAACCTGGTCCCTCGAGCTCTCACAAGGTGAATACAGCTTAATACTGGACTTGATTATGGGATATGGACAATCGATGACATACTTTGGTAGCCCTAAAATGGATGATACTTACAAGCTAGCAGCTGAAGCCACCCACAAATTTTGAGGACTTTGTCGGCTTTGAGGAAGAAGAAGAGGAGAATGCAGATGACACTGAGGATGAAAAGGAGAGCTGAGATGCCGACCAACATACTGGCTGCTCTGAAGGAGTCGTTGAGGATTGTCGTAAAGCTCATGAAGTCCCCTTTACAGGCGTAGTCACCGTCAACCTGTGTGCAACGATTGTAAGATTATGACAAGTATAAATAAAAAAAGATGAACAGAGTCTGTGAGTTTTTAAATAACCATTATAAACAAACATTCCAGTCGAGAATCACCATGATATTTTCGGGTTACTATAACTTTTGTTATATCTACTCCTGGAATATGTCATATATAGCAAAACTGAAGGCTCTTTGTTCATCAACAGTACATGTACATTCAAAGTTAGAATAACGATGTACATAATGAGCGTCAATCTTTTAAAACAAAGTCTCTATACAGGCCTGTAACGCCTTCAGTTTCACTATGACATAGTTCCAAGCCTTGGGTAGACATAATGACAGTGATAGTAACCCCTAGAATATTGAGGACAGTCAAATTCTAATTATTAACAATTATCATATTTCTGAAAATACACTGATGTATGAGTATAAATGTTTATAATTCAATATCAAAAATTCAAATCTGGCACTTCTAGCAACTTTTTATCATACCTGTAATGTCTCACAGTATTCGTACAGCCCGAAGAACCCCACCCCCGGGGATTCCGTAGTATCCCCGAGCCACTGTGGCTGTACGAAAGCGACAGCGTTCAGGATGGCGAAACAGATCGTGAGAATGGCCCACATAACAGTGATGACTCGCGAGGCCCATTTGTACTTGTTGTGTCGCAATTTGGTCACCTCGGTCGAGTAAGCTATTTCCCGACTCATGATGTCTTTTTAAGTCTTGTCGAATCTTTCGATCAGACTTAAATCCCTCCTCTTCTGCCCTCCGATACGATGTTTGGGTGAGGTCTATTTCTAGGTACAGGTGAACTTTCCTACCTCCAAAGACAGGTGAGTTACTTACCTGGCTCAGGTGTAAACAATCACAATACTAAAACCGGTTTGACGGGTCTATATTTGTCACAATCAAGTACGAGTTATCTCTCTTCGTACATTGACGAGGGTGAACATAAACTTAACGGTATTTTGTAAACCAGTTACTTTCTATATATAATATTATTGCAAAAATTTAGACGAAGAAAAAGATATTAGAATGGTATTTTGTGACATCAGTAAAGCATTCGATAGAGTACCGATACATGGCATAAAGGGTTATTATAGTAATACAAACTTTAAAAATATTAAGTTCCAATGACTAGACAAAATAAATCTATATGTAAATTCATTGTATTATGAATTGTATCAAAAGTTTACTCTGCCATGAAAAACAATCAACAAACATGTATATTTATATATGTAGTTTTCCGCGCAGCAATCACTGAACTGTTTCAATATTTTACTTTCATTTGTCATTGTTAAAGAGAAAGGCATTTTCAGCCAGTCTTGGAATTTCTTCTTGGAATCAGCATTTTTTTTTTTTTTTTTTTTTGCAACTGACGTGGGGAAAAAGGGATAAAATAAAATAGATTTAATCCCGAATAAAGATGCGAGAATTGCTCGCCTTAATGAACATCATAATTTTACACAAATTGCTAAGTATATACTTTGGGTGAATAATGATAAAGCTCGTTCACTACTAAACTTTACTACTAAGCCATTTTTTCCAATACTACTCAGCTTTTGAAACATACCAGTCCCAAAGGCCAAAAGTGAGGTGGAGTCAAGAGATACCTGGATATCATTTTATATATTCGAACCCACCAAATTGTCCAGAATCACTCCTTGAGACGTGATATTGACGGTATTTACGTTATACACATGTATGTATGTATGTGTTATATTCATGTTACCGGTTGGTTTAACGACCGTTTTTTGGAACCCTCGTATATCATTCTTGGTTCGTCTCCTTGTGATAGCAGAATCTAAATAAGTTCCATTGCATGCCATGTCATAGTGTTTGGATTTCCTCAACAGACATAGGTGTTGATGACTGAATTTACGGTAAGATCGAATGTAGGATCCACCATTAAAATGAATAAATAAATACGCTGCATCCTAGTATGAATTAACCTCTGATGAAGTTTAAACGCGTGGCGACATACAGTCTCTAAAAAAGAAAGCGTATTGACGTACATTAGAAAACAAAAACTTAACTAAGCATAACAAAATCTAGGTAAAAAGGTGCAACTGAGAGCTAGGCATGTTCTCCAGAAGTGTAAACTCACCACTATCTATCTCCGCCGCATCCCACCGCATCTCATCGCACCCACCGCTCTCCATCTCCCCCACATCCCACCTCTCCTCACCATTATTCTCTTCACCGCATCCCAACTCACAACACAACTATCTCTCTCCGCCGCATCGCACCGCACACCACCACTCTCTCTCTCCGCCGCATCTTACCGCACCCACCGCTCTCCATCTCCACATCATCCCACCACACCCAATCACTCCCCATCTTCACCGCATCTTACTGCATCCCACCACTATCCCTCTTTACCGCATTCCACCTCACCCCACAGCTATCCCTTTCAACCTCATCCCACCGCACCCACCACTCTCCATCTCCACCTCATCTCACTGCACCTCACACGTTATCTCAACACTCTCCATCTCCACCGCATCCAACATCACCCCATCACTCTCAATCTCCACCGCGTCCCAACTAACCCACCACTCTCTATCTCCACCATATCCTACCGCACCAGACCACTCTCCATCTCCGTGTCATCCCACTGCATCCCACCACTATCCCTCTTCTCCGAATCCCACTTTACCCCACAAATATCCCTTTCCACCACATCGTACCGCATCCAACCACTCTCTATCTCCGTCGCATCCCATTGCATCCCACCACTATCCCTCTTCTCCGAATTCCACCTCACCCCGCAAATATCCCTTTCCACTTCATCTCAACGCATCTCACTACTCTCCATCTCCACCACATCCCACTGCATCCCACCACTGCCCCTCTTTACCGCATCCAACCGCATCCCACAGCTATTATTCTCCACCGCATCCCACCACATTCAACTGCACTCAACCACTATCAAAAGAGTTTTTCACTAGATTATCTGCCCTAGAATCAGACATGTAGTAGACACAAACAAAAAATCAAGCCAAATTTCAAATTTTTTTTCAATATTCTAGAGACTGGTGGACAGTCTAACGTCACCCCATAACAATTACTCTCTATCGCATCCAACTGCACACAGCACTGCAACAGAGAAGACCCTTCCCCTCCCCAGAAACGTTAACGCCATATATATATACTAGAATCAAGAGAGTGCATTCTTCTATTTGCTTACTATTCTTTATTACATACATAATTATTTTATTGCTATTTCGGATGCTATGATGGGATAGATTCCGTCATCACGATCATCATCCTCGATACTCCAGGGGTAATTATAACTGATAATATCCATTGTGTCTTATATGTTGCCTTCAGTTTTTTTATGAGATAGTCAAGGGATGTATATAAAGACATCGATGGTAACCCCTTGAGTATCGAGGATGAACGATCACTTATTTTAGAGGGATGTAAATACCACATTGATACATTTACTTTGTTTAATGTAAAATTATCATATCGGTTCCGTAGTGTAGTGGTTATCACGCTCGCTCCCGGCCGACGCACCTTTGTTTGTTTTAAAGATAAAAAAAAAATCACGCTCGCTTCACACGCGAGAGGTCCTGGGTTCGAGCCCCAGCGGAACCAATTGTTTTTTTCTCTATACAATAAAAATTCGTTTCACTCTCTGTTTAGTAATGTATAATGTATAAACACTTTACTGCTATTTTGGTCCGTAGCGTAAGATGGGATATATTCCGTCATTACGATCATCATCCTCGATACTCCAGTGATTACTATCACTGACGTTACAGTGGCGTAGGAAGATGAAACGTCATGGGGGGGGGGGGGGGGGGGGGATCCTCAATATTTTGTAAACCCCCCCCCCCCCCCGCCGCCGCACCTACAGGAGGAGATTAATTCAACTCCCAACCATGTATGCTTTATATACATTTTTCATATATCTCTAAATTTAATCCTTGTACACATTTATAGACAATGGAGTCGCTAAAAGGAAATTAACGAATACGCAAATTGGCCAAATTAGCGTGTGAGCGTCGAAGGTGCGAGATGTTGGTGTTTTATTAGGGGTCTGAGGGTGACCCCCGGGATGAGTTTTATGTATTTTGATGATTTTGCGATCGCCCGAAAGCGCGAGATTTTGGTGTTTTGGGGGTCCGAGGGTCTCCCCTGGGAAAAAATTACGATTTAGAATGGCTTAGATGAGTTTTACGATGCATTTTGATGTATTTGCGAGCGCCCAAAGGCGCGAGAATTTGGTGTTAGGGGGGTCCGGGGGTCTCCCCCGGGAAAAAAAATTACGATTTAGAATGGCTGAGATGAGTTTTACGATAAATTTTAATGATTATAAAGCGTTCTTAACATGGTAATTTTTCGATTTAAAGCTACCTGCATTTAGAAATGATAATTGTGTCGTCATAACATTATGCAACCCTACTCGATCTGAATATACCGGCTTCACACCATCGGCACATTGTTGTGTAACATAAAAAAATGAATTAATTGTCTCGCTAAGACATATAAACAAATTGATCTTTTAAGAGACATTTTTTTAAATAGTACATAGAATCCCTTGATGGACATTTTTAGTCTAGTTTGTGTGTATTGAATTTTTACTATTTAAGGTTTGACATTATGTGCTTGAACGTTTTAAGAAATGCGCCGCGCAGCGGAAAATTTTCTAGAATGAAGTACGAAAAATATGCAGGAGGACCCTTTTTTCTTTCAAATAAGCATTTTTAGAAAATTTCAGTCGGCGAAAATGGGGGGGGGGGCAAAAAGACATGTTTGCCCCCCCCCCGTCCTGGGGAACGGGGGGGGGGGCAGTTGCCCCCCCCCCCTGCACCCCGCTTCCTACGCCCCTGCGTTATATCCACTGTGTATTATATGTAACAACAGCGAAAGTGATCACTTATTACCACATCAAAACAGCTACCTTTACTAAAAACTACATATATATATATATACCGGTTCCGTAGTGTAGTGGTTATCACGCTCGCTTCACACGCGAGAGGTCCTGGGTTCGAGCCCCAGCGGAACCATGTATTTCTTTTTCTCTACTTTGTGTAAAGAAAAAAGGTGTGAAAGTATGTTTCACTCTTTGGCTAGATCTCCTTTTTGTTGCCCCATAAAAGCTATGGTCTTTTGGGTTTCAAGACTTCCACAACTAATATTAGTTGATTGGATAGCCGGAGTATCATGTTTGAACACAGATTTGGAACATGGTTTGCTATAAATGCAATTAAAGGCTCACTACCTATCCGAAACAAAAATAAAAGCTTATGACAAACAATAATTACACCATAAAATTTTAATTGATGGCTGCAGATGAGGTTACAACACCAAACAGATGCAAGATTCCCTGTGTAATTTATGTTAAGTGTGAAAAGTCATTTCGCAGTTTTGTCGTCTAGCGCAGTGATAGTCAACTAACGCACGGTAATTAAGACGACGGCTGGAAACATAAAATGACCCGCATTATGAAAATTAATATTAAAATAATTTTATTTAAATGTGTAAAATTCGATGATAAGCGTAGTATCAACGGTAAGCTTGTATCTTTTCCGACTCTACAAAACTATTAATTTTATTTTACATTCCAATTTTAACACTTAACAGCCATATCGGAAAGGTAGCGGTCCTTTAATACATCCATATACCATTTGTCATTCAATGTTGTTGTCTTTTTGTGTGATTTTGTTTAACTGAACCATTCCCTTTATGAATCCGTCCTTGTGAAGGGATCTTCTGGGTAAGACAAAGAATGTTCCGTCTTCGTATCATGTTTCGTCTTTGTATCTTTAGAGAACAAAGAATGTTCCGTCTTTGTATCTTTGGGGAACAAAAAATACCCCGTCTTTGTATCTTTGGGGAACAAAGAATACTCCGTCTTTGTATCTTTGGGGAACAAAGAATACTCCGTCTTTGTATTGTTATTTCTATAGGTAACGATTAGTAGCTAGTAGTACATCGCTGCAGCACGTTTTACCTTATTTCTGGGGACACTAACGCTACTAGTTCCAAAAAGTCCATATAACTATATATTGAACTCTGTGATCGTGAAGTGGCCTGTGTACATTTTCAAAAGGTTTGATATATTCTCTATAAGCATTTGTTCAACCAAAAATGATTATGTATGCTTTTCATAGCGAAATTGAAGGTAGATCAGGAGAAAAACATGATCAACCACAGGCCTGCAGAGGCTTCCTTTGAAGATTTAAAAAGAGCGACGATCGGTTTCAAAGACACGAAATGTATCATTATTCGTACACCAAAGGACCATATACTACCTGCTTATCCGTTGACAAAAAAAATCGAATTTATGTTTTGGCGGGAAAGTGTAAAGTGATGGAAAGCAATCAGGTGTCCTTGGCCGCCCAGACGTTCAATGACGGAGACCGCCGGAAATTGCTGGACCCTGTTTATTGAAACAACGGGAGCTGTTTCAAAAACTGTGTGGTATGTGGTGTGTTGGATCATGCGCTGTAGAATGGCACATTATACAGGGATTGTATTACTTTTAGGTATGTTCACATAATATATAATCAACTCTGATACTTGACACACTTCATCCTGGGGAAATCACAGCATAGTACTTTCTTCAACACTTGTACATTTATTTTTGCTAATGTGAAATAACAATTGACGGATTAAGTAGTTTTTCGCTTTCACGTGTATATTATATATATCAAATAAATAAACAGTTTAAAATAACCCTGGGTCCGGTTGAAATATTCTCCTTCGTGAAAATATGGCGTCATACTAAGCATCGAGTGACGTCACTATAAGACCGTCGCACGATATAATTGGCGCCAAACTATAAAAGGCTGTATCTAAAGACACGTGGTCCAGGCTGTACTAAATCTTTACCACGCATGCGAGTGAATGTTAATCAGGGTATTATTATGTGAAATTTAATTATCAAAACATGTTAGACTATATACGATGATACATTTTGGGTGCAACTTTCATGGAATGAATACAAATTTTGCGTTGATAAGTGTTCTATATGTACATGTATACATGATCTCTCTTTCAATGTATGGCTAAACAATTCATCCCATAAAATTGGTGTTGGTTGTATATATACTGTGCAGCGATTTATTTTTTGGTCAAATACTCTATTTGAATCTAACATATACATTGTATCCATATTAAATACCGAAAGTCAATAATATTTAAGTTAATATTTATAAAACTGAAATTTACTCAATATTGCGAATTGTATTAAGATTTCATTTTTCTTTTTTTCATGGGTTATACACGTGAAGAAGAAATTACAGTATAATTGTATACTATAATTCTGTATTCAATATTAGACAATTTATGCGAATGTCGTTGCAATTTTTTAAAACGTCCCATCGACTTTGTACTAAATATCATCAATCATCTCTTGTGCTTTTTTCATTGTTTATAAATAACACAGCCAGTGATTGTGGAATGTAAGATACCAACAAGTTAACTTTAGAAAAAGTCGATCTTATTAAATAAGAGTTTTATATGACGCAAAGGAAAGGGTGTTTACTGTTTATAACGGCAGCCTTGGCAAAAATAATCGATGTATGATTATGATAAATACGGTACGTAGTATGCGGAAGTGTAGTTTCCCATCATGCAACTAAGCAACAGAGCGCATGCGTACTCTCCGGCTAATGGTAGAGTGAATGAAAATACGAGGATGAGCTCCAAAATTCCTCGTAAAGGTACTTGACGAAACATTATTAATGAGAGATCTTTTTTGTGAGTAACACTGACATATTTCTGAATTACATATTATCATTTTTTCTTTCAGCACTGGCCATTCAGAGCCGCAAGAAACGCTCTAAGGCTAAACCGCGGTTCAAGAACGAGGATAAATCCAAAAATACACAGTAAGTATTTTGGCTAATACACAATAAGAAACGTGTTTTGTGATAAGTGTTTTACACATTTTGGATAAGTGTTACACACAGATAAACCTTACAAGACACTGATAATGCCACCTGTCACTAATACATGACAGTGTTTATTTGTGACTCATTTCGTACTCGTTGCTTACCCAATATAAAATGCATGTGTGTATTATCGATTCAAAATGTGTCCGGAGTAACGAAGAAAGCGACCGTACTGAATGTCCCAGTTTCCTGGCATTTCTCAAGAGTACTCGAAAAGGAATTTTATTGGCGACCAATAAGTCATCCAGATCCAAGCTTCAAGCTCTGAATGTTCCTGTCAATCAATTGAAGCACGTGTTATATTCGACAGTTGATGCAGAACATGTGACGACTTGAGGCATAATAAATAAAGATAGGCCTACACAACTGTTGTAAACATACTGGGTCAACGTCTAGGCCTATTAGCCATACGACTTATAATTACAGTCTATGACACTGTCAAAGATTTTTACCCAAAATCTTGACATGCAATAATAATTTTTCATCAATATTTAGATAATAATTGTCACTATTGACAGATAGCGAAACCACAAAGAAGAATAATACTTATATTTAAGATGTGGTAATTAAATGACAATGACATCATTCAAACAACCTAGATTGGTCAGGTGCATGATGAAAACATATTGCTGAGTGAGCCTGACTGATATTGTCTCTTTTCATTACAAATCTCAAGAAATTACCCCTTTCAAACACTTGAAATTCAACCATGCATTTACCTCGAGTTGTGTGGTGACTTTTTTGTTTTTGTAAAATGGTTGATGCAATATACAAATAATGGGACAGTTGCAGTAGCAGTTTTGATACCATTCCATGGAAATTCTGCACGCATTCAAGCGATAACTGTAGGTAAAGAATAGTACAGAAAATATAAATCTTGCATTCAAAAGACAGATCAAGACTTTAAAAAGATTGATCTTAATAACAATTTTATTTTATCCACAACTGATATCTTGGATTGTAGTTCAAGAAGCACAATGTACATGTCACAAACCAACATGCACCATTTGTTTTTTAAAGTGTCAATGTTGGCATTTGTGGACTGCTATGAGTTTGATTTTCACAGATTATTGCGACTTAATTAATCTCCCTTATTGTTAACAAATAATTTATATTAGCATTCAAAATTTTGAGTATCATGCTGAGGTTAATTTTGCTTTTATAATGTAACCTTGATCGATAAAAGCTGTAATATACTGTTCGGCTAGGGAGAACTCTTCTTTAGCTCCATCGTTTGAGTGTCAGACTACTAATCCAACACTCCCAAGTTCGATCCCTAGCAGAGGTAGCGATCAAATTTATTTTAAATTCTGCATTCTGTTACAAAAATTTTGATAACATCGATTAAAAAGAAATATGCTAGTCACAGAAATCTGATACTTCGGAAACAACAGTTTTGAGATATTGTACATGAATTTATATTGAAATAATCCAACTACCTGCTAATATATCAAAATATGTCCTAGAGAGCCAAAAACATCAATCTTCAAAATGGATTCTTCTCAGCTAGATTCATAAATACTTTATATTTATACAGTGTAAAGGGAGGATACTCAAGATTTTGTGTATTCCTGTTTAGAGTACTTTCCAGACTTTTCTGTGATGTTAATGTCTGGGCTTTGTGTTTATAGGGTCATGGCAGTTTCACATCATTTTCAATATTTTACTCTTTGGAGAGAACATTTCAAGAATCCAAGGGTGTTCCAATATACAGTCCTTCTGTATAATTTGAATAGACTTTTTACTAAAAAAGTGTAGTCCTTGTCATTTTCTGTGCTGTAAAATGATATGGAGATTGCATATTTGCAAACCCTTGAGACTTAAAACATGAATCGAAAGAAATCCCAACAACCGTAAGTCAGTGAAATGGTGATGGCCGATATATGAACAAACATCAACCAGAAAATTCTGCATGGCTATCACTTTTCATATTTCCATGCACTATTTTCAGAGCTTTTATTCATTGAATAGCTAATTCCATCTTTGCATATTACAGAGTTAGTTCCCTTGCGGGTAGGTATCGATTGTTACATCATTATTTTATGAGCGTAATTCATGTCGTTTTCACCAAAATGTATGATGTTAGGCTCTCAAACATGTGACATCACAATCGATACCTATCCACAAGGGTAGATAACTCTGTAATATGCAAATACAGACTAGGGCCAATATGATAAGATTTTACATAGATCAACCAGATTTTTTAAAGTCTCAGGCCATCTGCCCACCTTAAGCTTTATATCTTTAATAATACTATATCTTTTTAACCATAATCATCAGATGCCTTGATGGCAAATTGCTGTTTGTATTTGAAGATTGTTGGCAAGTATATCAGTAGTAGGTAAAATTGTTTTTAAAGATTTATAATTTCTATCATCCATCATATTTTAATGCGCATCACATTCATTATATTGGTGTGAAACTGGTCCTGTTGTAATTATTTCAAGATAGTGCCATACAATGTATCTCACTAGATTTTCACTTTAATTCTTAACAGATAAAGTGCCTGTGGTTTGCTTTATGTTGGAAGTTTTTAACAAAGGGGAGATAAGTTACTAGATTTTAGTATATTTACCAGTATATATGCTTTTAAGCATTCATAAAGCCAGAAATATCGTTACATAATTTCACTTTAATTTAATATAGATCTTTGTGATAGATAGATAGAAAAAAATTAAAAGATCCAACTTATGATTAAAGATGCTCCACCGCTGACAAATGGTATTTTTTCACTATTAAAAACAGGAGCAAACGATTTTGTAATTTTCTTCAGTTACAAAAGTTACTTACTTTAGACCTTTACCAACATTGAAAAGTTTGAGCTTCTAATTTTACTTCAAATTAAAAAATATAAAAAATAATTAATTGCATCTCGAAAAAATTCTGTGCCACTATATCCTATATAGAATGAAGTACTGATTGCGCATGCACCAAAGGCGAAGTAAATTATTTTATATTATTTTTTTGTGTTAATTATATATATATAATATACACGATTAAACACCAATTATTGTTCAAATGATGATATACTCTATCGGCGGTCTATCATCTTTAAGAGAATACTATAATGATAAGACTATACTTTTGAGAAGAAGTTTTACTCCATAGACAAAAAATTCTTTGATGTTAGCTGATGGTGTATGTTGTCTTATCAACAAAAAACTAAAACTTCCAAGGCTGAAGTCTAGAAAATCAGATATCATTAACGTTTAAAGTGTAAGGGCCGGTAGTCTCTCACAACACAAGGGTTTTGTAGTAGTTATCTTTGATGTTTCAGAATTGATTTTACAGAGTTATGTATTTAACATTGTCTGAATTGGCAGGTCAGATATAACCAAAGTTTTAATGGGCTGAAAGTCAGGATATTTTACAGATTCTACAATGTAACAGACCGAACATCCCTGTCATAGACAAAATACTTAGGACTTTTCAAGGAAGATTATCGTAAAACCAGCCATTGCTGCAATCAATCAGGTAGCAATTGAATATCAGGCACTATTTAAAAAATGACCTTGTTCTTATAATAATTCATTTATAATTGATGAAAGTCGCAAAAGGTACAGGTTTGACTTTTAATGTTTTGTGTTTAGACCAGCTACGATCTCAACCAACCTTGCTATAACGTTAGCACATCCATGTGTAGCAGGATTTATTTGACTTCGTCTTCGGGTGATTATTCAGAGCCTGTAAAACTGAACTACACAAATTTTAGAATTACTGTTAATAGATAATAATGACAAAAATAGGATGGATGAGACAGATAGTTATGTGTAATTCTTGTATGTTCTATGACATGTTTCACTATAAGATTTCAAATATTTCAGACATGCATGCATTTATAAGCTATCAGTACAATGTCATTTTAATTACTGTGATTTTCAGCATTTTGAATTTTCATTAAAGTGGTTTTATGATAGCAACATCAAATTGAAAACATATTACAGAAAAATGAGCTTTTGAAAATTTCTCAATGACCGAACACCTTTTCGATGAATTAATACATGGTTTAATACTATGTATTTGATGAAACAGGTATATAATTCTACTTGAGGAATTAGGGGTATTTGACAAATAGCAGTTCGAGCTATCCAGGATTTTGTTATATGAAATATATAGGGATTAGGGATACAGTCGGGACCATGCAATCAGTTCAAGTAATGGGATTTTTCAAGAAATGCAAGTTCGAGTTAAAGGAGTTATACTGTAACTTGTGTAAGTCCATGTTTCTTAATAAAGGATACAGGTTTATAGGTCAAGCTTTAGGATGGTACATAGACAGTAGACCAAACACAATAGTCAAATTTCAGAAAATTATAGCAGTGATTTATCAGTTCTTTAACTGGAAGATAGCAATTTTGGTGTTGAATAAAACACTTTTACAAAACTAGAAAATAAAACACCTTCAGGAATTAGTGTTGGCAAGCGATGATAAATGATTCAGTGTGGTATGGCGTGTTCATAAAGCTAATATTAGAAATATGTCAAGCTGAGTGGTGTTTTAACCTTAGGAATGATGATACATTCCCCCAAAACTGATACATAGATGAATCACCACCGTAAATTTCCTATTATACTGAGTATATAGTATAAAACAAACTATTATATATAAACTTCCTATAATACATTTCTGGTCAAGGAAATACAAACTCTTTCGATCCAAATGTACACATGTAATGTATATTTATTTGGCTGTGAACATATGTCAGCAGGTGGAAGTTCTCTCAGGATAGTAACTTCATCGATCTGCAATTACAAACAATCCAAACTTGTCCTTGAAGTTAATTATGATGAGTTGAAGCTCTGCTACCATCTTTGAAGTCTCACCAAGAATAGTGGCATTACCCGATAATCTCAGCTGACAGCCTATGTATTAACAGAAAGGATACTGGGTATGAGAGGCTGGGGTTCAATGTGTCATGTACTTTTGGACCTTGCAATAGGATATTTTGAATTAATTATGGTGCTTCTCAGTAAGCCTTAATCAATAAAAGTTTGATATTTTCTGTATGTATCAGTGTAAATTACGTGATTGTTAAAAAATGTCCCAGTCTTTGCTTGAAGAAATAAAAAAAATGTACCACACTTTGCTTCAAGTTCTCTAAATAAAAAAAAATGTACAATTTTGATAATAATCAATTCAGAGTTTTAAGCATTTAACATCTATATCAACAGCTATAGCAGGAATGAACTTCAGTGTTTGGGCTGGGTGTTCCATAAATGGGGTCCTTCTCAGATAAATTAGGGTCCCCTTATGTAAAAAGAATGAAGTTCCATTCAAATAGTGGGGTCCTTCGATTATGCTTCTAAAGGATATTGGAACAGCATAAACACAAACCTTGGACTTTATCATGGCTGATGATGGCCCCCGTCCAGTCCCGCTACTGTATAAAAATACTAGAATTGGTAGAAGGCGCAGGTATGTTTGGCTAGGCGATTGGGTGGCGTAGATCATGAGTTCGATGCCTGGATAAGGCACGAGTCAATAAATTGTCATGCTTTGTTAAATTGTGTTTCTTTGATATAAAATACTAGAATTCACATACAGCTGTACATTTACTACATGGTACTACATACATACATGTAGTACTGTACTGAGTAAAATAAAATCTAACACCATGTTGGCATTCTAGATGTATTTGATACACAGGACATTATATACCCCAGGACTCCTATATTATATGCCCCGGTATCCCCTGTGTTACAGAGTTAACCAGGACCTGTCCTTCAGTGAGCTGGAATCCATCATCTTATTAACACCCAATTTTCAAACATGTGTTAATAATAGTTACAGACCATTTCTGTTTTGTGTACTGTGGTGGATCTGAATAACCATAGCCTGGATATACCAGTCAACGTAGTACATGCTAAATGTTTCCACCAGGATGTCGTTTTTTTGTTGTATAAATTTCATATTAATTATTTTTAAAGTCCTTGATTAACAGTCAAGGTCATTTAAGGATGTACCAGAAAGTGGTGGATAGCTGGAATATTCAGAGGAAAGCCACTAAAGAACAGTCAGTATCTGGCTACGACCCCCTGTTGGGTTTCGATCTCATAACCCTGAGGCACAGGGTCAGTTTTTATATGTCAGAACACTTCTACCCGTTGGCTGCTACAGCCCCATTGTCAGAAATTTTACTATAAAAACGCTACAAAAGGACACATTAGTACTCATGTTGTTACACATTCAATCTGTTAAGTTAATAACCTCAATCAATATGTATCTTAATAACTGGTCTACTTTCTCTTTGACTGGATGACTATATGATATCTGCCTCTTTGAGAATATTACCCCAATATAAGATCTAAATGTGATCTTTTACTACAGTTTGTTTACTTATTAATTAGAAAAAACCTAATTACTGTAGATTTTGTTATGTGTGGTTGGCTGCCTGGCAACCTGTTACTGGCTGGTAGTGTTGACTTTATAAATAATATACAGTATTCACGAGAGTTGGTAAGATCACATGGGATGGGTTTGATTGACAGGGCCAGTCGTGTGAATCAGCTCACTGCTGTAATATAACTGTACAGTAGAAGACTGGTGTGCTCATAGAGAAATAACATATCCACCTTCAGTCCATCGCATGTTCCAGTCATAAAACGTCTTAGGTTAATTACTAACAACGCTCCTTGCCTCATTGCCAAAAACTATATCTATGAGAAATGAATTAGAAATTTGGGGTTAAAATGTATTGAGAGTTACTTCCCTTCTGCCATGATTGTACATTATTAGTGACATCAACTACTTTGTAACTGTTTATAAATGTAAATAAGTTACTGTTACAGTTGACTGACTGGTATAACGATATCCAGATGTTGTGTTTAGCCTCATATCAACTGTTATTTACCACCAGAAATTCCTTTACTTGATATATTTGGCAAATTGTCCAATACAGTATTAAATAAAAAAAAAAACCCACCTGAGCTATATCAGGGCGAACATTGTACAGCTCAACTGATTGTATGTAAATGCCATCATCTCCGTGTTACATGGGAGGTAACCCTGTTATCATGCAATAAAGAGATATATGGCTATTATGTATGAAGTATTAATTTGTGAGTGTATTTTTGAAGTGTTTATTATTTTCTTTGGGGCAAAAGTTTTATATTTAGAGTTCAATGGAGTAAATCATAATGAAAACAAATATATATAAGAAAACAGCACAGGGAAAAAAATTATCAATGGTAAAACTAAAAAAATACTATACATCATCATGTATATTTATATATATCTACTTAGCTGTTTGGTGCAACAGAAGTAGAATATAAATCATTGTCTTCATAAAACATTTAAGTCTGCTGCATGATATTTTAGGCTTTAACTTATAAGTGTCAAATTTGTAAGTGGAATAAAGGTCGTGATCTAGGCTTTTATACCCATATTTCTAGTGCAGTAGCTATATATAGTGATAACATGGATGTTGTGAAGGTTAAGGGCCTTGCATTAATTGAGGAGGAGGGGGAGAGAATTATAAAAGTGTAAAGATAAACTGTAAAGATATGTACAGCTAAAGATAACGATGCACACCTTTGTGTAGTTATAAACACGGAGGAAATAAAAATGAAAAAAAAAGAATCTTCCATCAGTAGTAGTACAAATGACATCATGCTGTCATTGATACAAGTCACATTCTTTGTAGCTCAGGTTACACTTAACATTATAAACGGGGAAGTTAGTCCACAATACAGACAATATAGACATATTTATGTCTCCGGATACTCCACATACATTGGGATGGACTTCTTTATTTACTTTAAAAAATTGTGACATGTAAGAAAGATGTACACCTATGGCGGGCCTTATAGAACAGTCTTGGTAACACATCCTGCTCCCTATACTGTGTTCCCGTCAGGATGGTCACGGTGGAGAAACTATCGCAGGTAATGGATTTCACATTTTATTTAAACATCGCATATTATTTATGGTGTCTGTATGCTTAAACAAATTGAATAGATGATTCTGTGACCTTTCGATTGACTGTTGTTGTTGAACCTCTAAAAAATGGGCTGTAGTGACAGAGTAGTTAAAGGATTCAGACATATAATAGTTACCACAAGCTAATTAAGTCCACCAACTTTGGGTCCTGGGTTCAAATCCCATATGGGGCAGTTGCCAGGTACTGATTCCTGGTCGGTGGTTTTTCTCCAGGTACTCCATCTTTTATTATCCAACATGTAAACCTTAGGTGTCCTTTATTACATGACCCGGACTGTTAATTAATAGGATGTTAAACAAACTAAACCAATGATCCTATGACCTTTTGATTGACTGTTGATGTTTAACCCCTAAAAGGGGGCTGCAGTGGCTAAGATGTTAAGACATTTTACCAATGGTCCTAGCCATTAATTCATCTCTGGGTTTCAAGTTCGCTAATTCCATGTGAGTTGGGACAATTGCCATGTACTAACCGTAGGTTCATGGTTTTGTTCTGTGTACTCTGGCTATCCTCCGCCTCCTTAAAATACCACAGACTGTAGGATTTAAAACTTAAAAAAAAAAAAAAAAAAAATAAAATCAATAAAATTAATAATGAAAGGAGCAATGGAAGCATGAAAAATGTATACTGCACTGATTCCTGATCAGGTAAGGCTCTTTTAGCACTGATAGAGCAGGGGTAGGGAAAAGTACAGTTTGATATATATACAGTACATCGTATTGGTCTGGTACAGGACATATATATACTGTTGTAACAGCTGTATCCTGTCTGCATGTTCCTTCTCCATCAGGATATGGCTTCCAAATGGTTTTACTGTATATATTTATCACTAGCCAGGGATTTTTTGGTTTGTATAAACGCAATATTGATCTGGAAAAAGGAAAGAATATTGTCGGTTATTATGAAGGCAGAATTTGTAAAAGTGATCTCATTTTGATTTCTTAATATGTCAGAATTCTAAATCTGTTTTTTGTTTATCTTTCTGTAAATGCTTAAGTACTGGGAAAGTTTCAATCATGTTTTGAGATGAAGTCTCACAGTTTCCAAGATCTATTGATCATCATGTTCCTTTACCATCAGTAGAAATTTTGATAATATTAAGAGGTGATTACTTTTTTGATTGGCTCTTTTATGAATGCTATCAAACAACTAATATTTGCCGCTACGGTACTTTACTTCAGGTACCACATTACATATTTACACTCCATCTAACTAGGTCAAATGAGCATGCTGAGTTTTGATAGAGTTTCATCATTATAAATTCAATATATCAGAACTTAAAGACACTTCTATTGCGTCCTTGTCATAAAATGGATGTCGTTCCGGTCCTGTCCAATTTCGATATATATATATGACAACTTGTTACATTGGGTTTTAGATAGGGCATACTTTTCATGTAACACAAAAGTTTTATTGTCCAGCAAAAAGTTTCAAGCGAATCATTTGAAAATACCAAATCAAGTTGTTTTGGTGGTTTGGAAACATTGACAAATAAGTCTCAGAATATTTGCAATAAATCTATAATAACAATTTTCTTCAATGGACATTTCCAAAATTGATCTTTCATGTGCAAAATTGATCGTTGAACAACTTTTTGCATGGTCTGATGAAGCTACATGATTAAAACAATTATCAGTACTCCATTATTTGGAACACCTTAACCACTCAGCCATCATGGCCATCAAGCTTTTCAGTACCCCTAACATCAAAATGGATAAGACTATCGGATCCTAAACATATCTTCTGTTTGGGATTTACCAACCCAACACTTTGAAAGTGGGTCTGTAGGAAGAGAATTAAAAAAAATATTTCGAAATAAAAACTTTGAAAAAAAAATACCTATATCTAGATCTAGCTATAGGTAAAGGTGACCCATAACCTTCACTAATCACTATATTGAATGTCAAGCACTCTCAACAATCTCCACAATTTCAAGCATTTAAGATACAAACTCAAATTTTGGATTGAGAGATTCCCTCTTATTTTTCAAAATAAAGATTAAAAAAAAGAATTGTTATTCTCAGATGTCTAAAAAGATATTTGAGTCGATCAATTTTAACAAGTCCAATATTTTATTTTTGGCCTAAAGTGGTTATATGTACACCTTAGTCCGTAATTATAGGGTTCGGCTTTATGGTACTGTGTAACGTCATTGATCCTTGATAAATAAGTCTGGATCTAGTAGATGTTTGAGATGCTACTGTAAAGGTGGTGTTTTAACTACAGCATCAGGTCATGACATCCTACCATAAAGATGGTTGTGGCGGGATGCCAGATGAAAAACGTTTTCAATCAATAGTCGGCACTTGTCAAGTTTTTGGGGTGTGAATGGACGTTTTCTTAAATCATTGTACTACATTCAGTCTACAGTTACATCTAAATCAATACAACTTCACGGCGTACGTTAGTGGTAGAATTGATTCTAAAAGGTTTTACGTATCTGGTGAAATACCCAGGGTAGAGATTTCATAAAGGATCTGAGAAACATTTTAATGCACCGATCATTGATTTCTACAAATTGCATTCACCATCTTCCATGGTAACTGCAACAAAACTAATATAAAAAGATAACACATTTAGTTTGAAAATTCATTTCCAGAGAATTTCATGAATATTGATTCTGTTGAAGTTCAACTTGTTAAACTTTAAATTAAGAAATGAAACCGAGTTGTCTGGCCAAACATTTTGGAGTCCATCATCGCTCAGTTGATGAATAAGACAAAGTTTTAAGTGATTAAGATCTCCCAACATATAACCACAAGCCCTCCACCTCTGGGTTTGTGAGTTTGAATCACACATGAAATCGAAGCAGTTGCTAGGTTCTGACTGTAGGCCAGTGGTTTTCTCCCCGTACTCAGGCTTACCTTCTTCTAAACTTGACACATCTGTTATAGGACATTAAATGAATCAAACCAAAGTGTATCATCCTCTATTTTATTGAACTATTGCCACAAAAGTTTTCAGAAAAATGGTGCAGAGAGCTAGTGTAAAAAACAAAAAGGATTTTATAACTGAATTGGATAAAAAATTATCAATTAATCAGAAAACTGTATTTAGCTATTTTTATTTGATATTGAATATTTTCATTCTGTTGTACTTTTATATACAGTATAGTCAGACCACCTATCGACTTGTAAAATTTTTGAGAATATCCAGAAGTGTATGTAACCCAATCTTTATGTATTTGTTGGCTAGAAATATGAGGATTTTATAAAATTATTTGAGATTTAGAATTCACCAATGGGGCTCCAGACACCATATATTGTTTGATTGTGATGATTTCCAGACATGAACATTGCATACCATGCCAAAAGTTGATAATAGGCTTATAAATGTATAATAATCTTTTTTGTAAGAATTTTAGCAAAGTGTTGGCAGGCCAAACTTAGCTCTGCGTGACGAGATACCATCTTCAAGGGATGTAGGTACTTCGGCCATCCACATAATCAATATTGTTATATATTTGGTCATACATAGAGCGGACAGAGCTAGGGATACGTTGCTGATATAGCTAAAGTGTCGTCTGCTTCATGACCAGATATCACGGTCTATATAATTTCCCATAGATATAAAATTGTCTGATAACTGCCATATAATTCATAGAATGTCATCAATTCTCTTAACAAAATAATGATACAGTGTCATTTATCAGTTTCTTTAAATTGTGTCATAGATTTTTCTTACATTACATTTCTTTTAAAAATTGTCAAGAAGCTTTGTCATTTGTCAATTTCTTTATATTGTGTTATCAATTTTTCTTACATTCTATTTCTTTTAAAAATTGTAAAGAAGCTGTCAATTAAGCTTCTCAATAGCCATATTGTCATTTTAATGGGAATGAATTCAAGCACCTGAAAAATAAAGACATATTAAAAAACTCGTAATGCATTGGTGAGATAGAAATAACATTATGGTCTCGTACCAAATGCTATTTGTGGTATTTGACACAGAATGTCATTTGTCAGTATATATTGGTGAGATAGCTAGACCACTTACATGGCCTCAGGCCAGGTGTAGTATCTGGCTTGATATTGTTTATATGTACATTTCATTGAGACAGCACTATAATGTGACTGAATGTCATAATGCTTCAGTTTGATAGCACTATATTGTGGCCAGAAAACGTTTGGCTGGATGCGTCTGTATGATGCTTGGGTGAGGTACATGTGCTGATGTAGTACTAACAGTGACTGGTTAGGGTACTCTACTGGATGTCTCTTGTCAGTACTGAACATGAAGTATAAATTTAACACCAAATTGTATTAATGTAATTACCACAATCTCCTAACACACAATTACCACTAGCATGTGTCTTCTACATAGCTGTTTATAGACACTGGATCAAGAAAAATCAAAACCACATTTAACTGCAGGCGTAATTCCCCCATCAATATGAATGATGCAATTAAACCCTTTCTCCTCCCCACCTCACCCTACAAACATTCTAAAAAAAAAACAAAGTTTCCTTGTTGGCTCCATTTATATAGCCCGGTTCCTTCTCGCAGTTCATTCCTTTTTTTTTTGACCTCTATTGCTTTCAGTTTCTACACATAAATAAGTGAAAGCTTGCCAGGAATCAATATGAAGAGCGGTGTGTCTGTATTCTTGGGTCGTGTCACTGCCATCCGTTTATCTCGGACCGATCCCGTTTTGTCACAATCCTTTGATCTTTGTTAGGAACAGTTTTGTCTGGTATTGATCAATCCATTCCAGATCAAATTTAAATTGGTCGCCTCTTTTCGATTCCTACAATGTTAGTTGGAAGATTAGAAAAGAAATATGCACAATAAAAAATTCAAATTGTAACTTGTTACCCTGGTAACCATACCAGCAGTAGTTCTACAGTTTGGTTTTTAGTAGCTTGTCTTATTTACAGTCAGGCTCATGTAAGGATGAGCCAGGATTTTGTGGCGGAAGAAAGCTGGAGTACCAGGAGAAAAACTACCGACTAGCAGTCAGTACCTGGCATGCCTTACATGCGATCATGAGACCATGAGGTGGAGGACTTGTGGTTATATGTGGAGACATATCTTAACCATTCCGCCACTGTGACTCTAGTTCTATAGAGTAAAGATGTTTCATTACATATCATCAATAGTCCTTCACCAGCAAATTTCAAATTTGAATCCCACTTTGGGCAGTTGCCAGGCTCTGAATACAAGTTGATAAATGTTTTTCTCAGGGTACTCCGGCTTTCCTCCCCTTCCAAAACACTGCATGTCCTCATGTGATCTATATTGTTAATATAATATTACAAAGTAAACAAACACAAACAAACAAAAAACATATCATTCAATTTTGAACATTTTTTTTACCCTTTTAAGCTTGAAGTTTTGCTTTGCTAACATCAGGTTGCCTTAAAATGTGTTTTAGGTATACCTATGTAACAAACTTGCGGTTGTGCAGGCTGATGATGAACGATCTGTATCTAGTTGTTACCAAGGATATAACACTAATGATGATAAACCTATACTGGGGTTTTTGTGCAATTTAAATGACAGATGTAGACATTGTGTATGTCTTGTGTAATGTGACTGGCATGCATCGGTTATCTAATGTGTGTTTGTCTATCCTGCAGGTCAGTTGGGAAAAGATGTATTAAGCTGTACATGTATAATGGTTTCTATCGATTAGATAGTATGTATCATGTTAAATAGACTAGTCAAACCTGTCTATATAGTCCAGGAGTGAAACCTGTCCATATAGACCAGGAGTGAAACCTGTCAATATAGACCAGGAGTCAAACCTGTCAATATAGACCAGGAGTCAAACCTGTCTATATAGACCAGGAGTGAAACCTGTTTATAAAGACCAGACGTGAAACCTGTCTGTAAAGACCAGTAGTCAAACCTGTCTATAAAGACCAGGAGTGAAACCTGTCTATAAAGACCAGTAGTCAAACCTGTCGATATAGACCAGGAGTCAAACCTCATAGTTAAAATGAGTTGAAATTGGTAATTTAGGACTCTAGAAAGTGGTCTTATTAAGCAGGTGGTGCAGTCTTTTTATAGAGTGGTTACTAAGTTTTTAATTATGATACAAAGTCATGGTTTCATATGCTATGCACTAAATCATGGCAAAGTCCAGCAGTTTTATATATTTAGGCAGTATATAGTTCTTCATTTCCAAATACCAACTCTGGTATTTAGCAAAGTGAAGTGCACATTCCTCATTTTATCTTAGCTTCTCATCCTGACAGAAAGTGCTAAACTTTGGATAATTTTCAATGAGATGTCATGTAAAAGGATTGTGTGTTATACCATCTTGATTCTACTGTTAGGGTAAGGTCAGGCAAAGGTCAGACAAAGGTTGACTGGCCACGGCCAAAACTCCACTATTGTTTATAGGAATCATGCATGTAATGAAAGCATGGCCACTACACAAGATACAGTGTATTTATAGTATAATGTGTACATGGATGTCATTGTAGACAATATATATGGATGTCATTTATGGGATTTCATATACAGTGATATAGCAAGTTATAAAAATGGCAAGAGTTTCACTATCACAGGGAGACACAATATGAATATACTGCAGTCTACCAAAATCACACTATCACAAGGAGACACAATATGAACATACAACAGTCTATCAAAAACACACTATCACAAGGAGACACAATATCAACATACTTCAGTCTCCCAAAAACACACAATCACAAGGAGACACAATATGAACAAACTGCGCCCTCCCAAAAACACACTATCACAAGGAGACACAATATGAACGTACTGCAGTCTCCCAAAATCATAAAAGGAGACACAATATGAACATACTTCAGTCTCCCAAAATTACACTATCACAAGGAGACAAAATATGAACATACTGCAGTCTCCCAAAACACACTCACAAGGAGACACAATATGAACATACTGCAGTCTCCCTAACACACATAAACCTTACATACCTAACACATTGTAAATGACCCTGATTGTTAATAAGAGGTAAATCTAACCAGCCAAGACCAGCCAAGTATTTATATAAATGTCAATGTGATTGCATAGCAATGTCGTCCCTATAGACAAATGGAGGAAGACCAAAGTACCAACAGAAAATGTTGTCTGGAACACCTTGACCACATCATGTGTCATGACCATCTTGGCCTCCCGATGTATTCATAATGAGACCATCAATGCTATAGAGATCATTAGGGATTACCTATTAGTTATACAGTTATACATGGTCGTTTTCCTGTAGTGTATTGTGATATGGTCATTCTTGTGTAGCATTGATTTTGTTCTTTGTCCAGCATTGATGGATACTCCAGTATACGCAGTGTTTATATGTTATTAGAGTAGTATTTATCTTACTAAATCTAATAACAAGTCAGTGCCGAACCACTGACTGAATCAGGTCGCATGGTAATTTTTAGGTCACTCAGTCGCTGTACAGATGTGTAATATGTCAGGACATTTGATTCTACGATTCAGTTCCTGTAGACTCTGTGTGTGCAATACACATTTACATTGTAATGGATGAAGATTTCACCAACCAGAAAAAAAAAACCGGATGAGTATTTATTTAAAAACAATATATGTGTGTACAGAAACTAGTACAGAGTGTCTTTGCATTAAAACAAATTGCTTTTAGATGGAGATTTTTAGAGTTAACAGACAATAAATCTGTGCTGCATGGTTCTACAGTGAAGGATCATTTTAAAAGTAAGCTATTAGCTGGGCTATAAGGCTTGTGTATTAATAATGCCCACAGGAGCAGGCTGTCTCTCAAGCCAATCATCAATGTATCATTGTTTATATTATAAGTAATTATTTCCCTTCGTTTAACGGCGAATTCCAATACCTAGACTATCAACCCTGCACGCTTATTAGAGAAGATGGGTGGATGTAAACAGAAGTGGAATATATAGGCAGATTTATCCTCCGCCGTAAATGAACTCTGAAATTTTGTAATGGAAAAAAGTAGAAATATCAGAAGAGGCATGCCAAGATACAATCAATAAAGGACACAGATTCCAAATCTGATTATAATTCCTTTAGTAGTAGGAAGGTAGGATGGTGAGTGGGCCTTAGACCGAATTCTACCGTGGAACCAGCAGAGGAACCAAGCAATATTTATATACAGGAAGTCATTTAACTGCTGTGACAAACCCGGAGGCCTGAAGCATCACATATGTAATCAGCTGGCTTTGAAAAACTTCATAGGCCACTTGTTTCTGTCTAGCACTTTGCACCGGCAACTCTCCAGGATTCCACGCCAAAGATGTGCTTTTCCTCTGCCAGGCATCTCCACCTTGGTGTGTTAAAACGCAAATGTTAAAAACGGCAGAATGGATTACATGTAGTTAGGAGAGCGTGGAGACTGGATTTGAGAGTCTGTCTAGGTGAGGTCATGAGGTAAGCTGTTTCTGTGTTTTTTAAAAACATTAATGTTTCTTTTGATGTATCCCAATATACATCCAGAGACGATCGCTTCCGTACCTTCCATGCACTGGACATCAAATGTCGGTCCCTCCTCAGTCATAGATGAGCCATCATGTATATCATACATATATAAACCAGGTCTATTTCCTCAATCTTATCGTAGACAGGCTAATAATATGTGTTTTCATAGATGCTTCAGACCTATACCCGAACTATCTCATTCTCCCCATGGCAGAAACGCAGCAGGTATAAATGATATCTGATCATGAATGATACATTAGCGAGGTGTTTTTTGGGGAAACAGGATCAGCTAAAAGACATATTTTTGATTATCATCTAGGATGCTAGTGTTTACTACATAGTCTTGTTGTTATGTAATACACATATGTGTAAATGATCAGGCCTAGGCTTAGATATTGATGTGATTCAGTTGGATCATATCATTATAGCTGGTGTTGTGTTATTCCTGGAGGCTTCATTAGATTTTCCAGGGCAGTATATTAAGTTTCTGTTCTCAGGAGCTTTAAATGGCATATCACAATATAGCGTAATTGTATGTTGGAAGCTCAAATGTAACTTACAGAGAAAAACATCCGTGATATTAATTATTGATTACGGTAAAATTTTATTACAGGGAAAAAATACTTGGTATTGATGAAGGTAAAATTCTATTGAGTGTTATATGTGTATAGACGTTGTATATTAAATGTTACAAATCCGAGAACATGTCTGAACTTTTGCACCAAATCACAACAATTTGTTTCAGTATTTGGCTCTGTGCCCTGATCAAATAATGTTACATTGTCCGTTACAGGTTTCCCGGGGGCGTAATGTCAATTTAATGAATAAATAACCCTTTTAAAATAGGAAAGATATTGTCCTCCGCATGAACAATTTCCCCGGGCCTGTTTAGAGTAGGACGATTTATAGGAAGTAGAATATGGCCAGTTGTATATCGGCAGACATTGATTTTTCATGGCCTAGCTGTATCTAACAGCATTGATGTCTCCACACATTGTCGATATTTAGTGTATTTCTTCTGTACAGTTGCATCAGGGCCTACTTTATAATGAGGATGAGAGACAAGTGACTTATAACTTTAACAATCAATATGTCTATACACTCATACCGGCAATTTAATCCGATCACGATAAAGCCAGCTTTTGTATGTGGACGGAAATAATATTGAAATACACCTACAGGGAATCAAGTTCGTATGAAATGTAAGGATCTTCTGTATGATACAAAAAAAAAAAAAAAAAAAAATAAGAAAAATAAACTCATTATTTTTGTGACTTTGGAAATCAAACTGTGAAAGATCGATCAAGATTATAATATTTTTACCTGTACTGGCGTCATAATAACAAAATTATATAGCGCACTTACAGTTTGTGTTGGTTATTTCCTTGTAATGTGGTAGAACACAAAATTGGTTGGGTTTGATTATTTAACGTTATAATAACAGCTAGGATCATTTAAGGATGTGCCAGGTTTATGTGGTGGAGGAAAGTCAGAGTACCCGAAGAAAAATCACCGACAGTTGAAAGTGGTCAGTACCTGATCGATACCTGGCAACTGCTCCACATGGGATTCTAACTCACAACCCAGAGGTGGAGGTTTTATGGTAATATGTCGAGACATCTTTACCACTGGGCCATCGTGCCCCAGCACACTAGATACTCGTTCCAGTATTCCTTAGGCTGTAATTGAGCTGAGTACCTTACATTGCACAGTTTAAATTTTTGTGTAAACATCGTCACAGGAGCTTAAAACAGATGCTTCAAGTGTTTGAATAATTTACTACATGGTGTTATAGCTGTTCACTTCCTGGTAACTCAGTCTCCTCATCTGCCTAAAAACAGCACCATCTAGAAATTCATAGTATTGATTTTACTTTCAATTACTGTGTAAATCATTTAAGTTTATAGAGTTGGAATGAAATTAAATCAGTCTTAGAGCTATCTGAGTGTGGTATATATAAAAATTGTAATGGCAGGGTTGTCTGTACTTAGAGGGCCTCAAAGTCACCTTCAATGTACTCATGATAGTGACAAAGGTAACGCCAGGTTGTTTATTTTTTATTTCGAATAAATAGATAAGAATTCATTACTGAAATCGTAACACTTTAAGAACCTGTAATGTGATGACACACATGTCTGCTTGATGCTGATATTCATCATGATTTGAAAATATAATTAATGTTAAATGTTCGAATACAGATTGCTGTGTTCGAATATGATACATAATTTTATACTCCTGCAGGAATTTAAAAATCAACAATTAATTACATGTAGCTACAGTTGAAGTGTAAGTACTAACGATGCAAAGATCTTCCTATGTTTTTTGGTGCATCAATGTATCATCTATCCTAGATTAGGATCATGGAGTTTGAAACAGCCAGAAAAGGAGAGGGGGACTTATAGGGGGAGTTGGGAATGGGTGGAGGAGGAGGGGTGGGGGTTGAGCTAATTTTAGCAAATATGGAATATGGTATATTTCGTACTAATAGATGTAATGTGTGACCATCAACAGATTGCTTTTCCACACAAACTTGTCTTTCAGTATTTAGTAAATGGGCTATCACCTGGTGAAAAAAAATCTGCATTTGAAGCAGAGAAAATTATTGATTAAATAAACATAATGATGAACTTTATGTGACTCACTGTCTTGTATGAGTTACTCCTAGCATCTTTAACTCATGCACCCCTGAATACAGACTTAGGCTCTTCTAATTCCAAAACTACACCAGTCCATTATCAAATTTCAGGGATGAATGAGTTAAAATAAGTTGATAAATTGGAATCTTAGAATCTGAATGTAACAGTTTGATTATCATTTATGACTGCATGTGATTTGTAGGCAGTATTCATGTATATACAACACATTAAAAAAAAGATTTTGTATTCATGACGGATGATCTCCAGTTTTGTGTTGAATGAATGTGAAGTCCTAATTATTTTGATTTCGTTTCATTATTTTGTGTGTCATCATTGTTATATTGCAAATATTGAATCCATTATTAAACTTCATCACTTAAAAATGTTGACATCCGAGAAACTTTTTTTAAACACTTCCAGAAATTATGTTTTCGATTCCAAAATGGATACCTGGAGAATGGCGTAATTTGATTGTGCAGATCAGCCAAGATTATTTTGAACTGTTCTAACATTGAAATCCTGGCGGACTATTTGGTGTTTGTGTGGGCTGAGAGTTGTTAACAAATGCCACAGTGTCTGACGGAGATTTCATGTCAATAGGAATTCAATTGTGGAGTGGTGGAGGAGGTTGAGTGATTTCCCAGGACAGCCTTCCTGTCACAAATTGGTAGAAAGTGGGGGAATCTGTACCGGATCGTGTCAGGGTGACTATTTATAGGGCAATGTACGTCACACCTCCTTCATGTGGTCTGGTTATAGAATGTGGACAAAGGGAGGTAATTCTAGTTTGACTATCAACCTGCAACTATCAGTTATTTTGTGCTGCAGTTTTTAGAGGAAACCCAACAAAAGAAACAGCAAAGCCCTTTCAATTAATGTTTTTCTTGTTTACTTAGTAATTTGTTTTTCCATCTTGCCACTTTTCCATGTTTTTAATAATAAGCTTGTAATATCTTCACAAAATTCCACACCAAAGAACTATTAATGACCATATATTTAAGTTCAGGAAAATAGAATGCACTGGATGGTTGTGAAGATAAATGATGATATGAATAAGATGTTTGAAAATGAATGTGAAAGAATGAAAGTATTTAGCAATTTACAGTATATTATTTTGGTTTATTACACATGAAAAATGAAATAAAAAAAACATTTTAAAAAAAAACGAATTTTCATTTTGTATCCATAACAAACCTATAAAATTTCATCCTGTTGTATTAATTACAAGTCCCCTTCTCCAAACCAAAGATATTTAGGTTAGTGACGATCTGGTCAGAAGATATTGTCTCATATGCAATAGTTAACAAGAATGAACGAGGTCTAGAGCTTTAATAAATTTCAGGAATTGTAAATTTCAGGAATTGTAATGATTGGTTTGGATTGGTCTGATTACTTTAATATCCAATTAGAACAGCTAGAGTCATTTCAGGTTTAGTTGGTGGAGGAAAGCTGTTAAGCTGGAGTACCTGGGGAAAAACCATTGACCAGTGGTCAGTACCTAGTGTCTGTCCCGTTGAGATTCAAACTAGTGACAACTTCAATTTTAGTGAGCTGAGAGTTGTGAAACCAAGAGAAAATATCATGTGGTCGACCTTATCAGACTCTATCTACAAAGGAAATAATGCTCGCACATTACAATAATTGATATACACAACATTTTACGGTAATGTGTAAATTGGATGTTTCAAATACTCAAGCTGTGGACATATACCAGCATGATTTGCTCATATAGGCCAGAAGGAAAACGTAAACAAACACATGTGTGCTTACGCTAATTACCTGGCTCACCACGTGCAGGTTGTGTCGAACGTCAGTCACGTGATACGATTAGGAATCCGACAAAACCCGAAGTCACTGAACATGGCGGTGATTGAAGGCGCTTTATTCAAAACCAGGAATATATGATTCCTAGATTTCGGCTCTCTTATAGGCCGACATATGCTTTTGGGGAGCTAAATCATCAAGTTACATGTCAATGTTTAAATATCAAATGTTTAAGTTACATATCGTTACAGTGAAATTAGCAGCAATAGAGCTTTAATAAATTTCAGGAATTGTAATGATTGGTTTGGATTGGTCTGATTACTTTAATATCCAATTAGAACAGCTAGAGTCATTTCAGGTTTAGTTGGTGGAGGAAAGCTGTTAAGCTGGAGTACCTGGGGAAAAACCATTGACCAGTGGTCAGTACCTAGTGTCTGTCCCGTTGAGATTCAAACTAGTGACAACTTCAATTTTAGTGAGCTGAAATTGTTATATCAATGATATTATAGATGGTTATTGTAGAATGATGGTCATGAGTGTATCTAAAGTATGTGTCAGGACTGAAATATAATGGTAACTAGGGTAATGGCTGTGATATCTAGGTTAGAAAAGATAGCTTCAGTTTGATAGGCACCCCTGATATAGATAAATATGTAAAAGGGTACAGTTCATAGAGGGAATGTTGGCAGACAGCCCAGTGGCTGGTGTAGCTGGGCAGTTCTAATGTATGAATGTTCTAGAATCATATTCCATATTCAGTTCATTTTCCAACAACATATACATAAGCTGGTGTTCCCTAGAACATATACACAAGCTATATTGTTCCTGACAATATACACAATGTGGTGTTCCTGACAATATACACAAGCTGGTGTTGTCCACAACATATTTACAATCTGGTGTTCCCTACAAAATATTTACAATCTGGTGTTCCCTACAACATATACACAATCTTGTGTTCCCTATAACATATATAAACACTAGCTGGTGTTCCCCAAAACATATACACAAGCTATATTGTTCCTGACAATATACACAAGCTGGTGTTGCCCACAACATATTTTACAATCTGGTGTTCCCTACAAAATATTTACAATCTGGTGTTTCCTACAACATATACACAATCTTGTGTTCCCTATAACATATACACTAGCTGGTGTTCCCCACAACATATACACAATATGTAACTTGTATTTGTATAATCCATGTAACACATTTTAATGTGTCTGGGAGACTATAATAAAATCTAAAAACAATCTGGTGTTCCCTAGAACATTCACAAGCTGATGTTCCCTACAACATATACACAATCTGGTTTCCCTATAACAAATACACAATCTGGTGTTCCCTACAACATATACACAATCTGTTGTTCCCCACAACCACAAGCTGGTGTTTCCTACAACTCATGCACTATCTGGTGTTCCCTACAACATATACACAATCTGGTGTTCCCTACAATGTATACACAATCTGGTGTTCCCTACAACATATACACAATCTGTTGTTTCCCACAACCACAAGCTGGTGTTCCCTACAAGGTATACACAATCTGGTGTTCCCTACAACATAATTATACACCAGCTTATGTTCCCTACAACATATACACAATATGGTGTTCCGCACAACATATGCACAAGCTGGTGTTCCCTACAACATATACACATTCTGGTGTTCCATACCACATATACACTATCTGGTGTTCCCTACAATATATACCCAATCTGGTGTTCCCTACAGCATATACCCAATCTGGTGTTCCCTACAGCATATACACAATCTGGTGTTTCCAACAAAATATACACAATCTGATTCCATACCACATATACACTATCTGGTGTTCCCTACAGCATATACACAATCTGGTGTTTCCAACAAAATATACACAATCTGATGTTCGCAACAAAATATACACAATCTGGTGTTTCCAACAAAATATACACAATCTGATGTTCACAACAAAATATACACAATCTGGTGTTCCCAACAAAATATACACAATCTGGTGTTCCCTACAATATATACCCAATCTGGTGTTCCCTACAGCATATACACAATATCTTGTTCCCAACAAAATATACACAATCTGGTGTTCCCCACAACAAATATACACAATCCGATGTTCCATATAACATTAACACAGTTTGGTGTTCCCTACAATATATACACAATCTGGTGTTCAACACAGCATATACACAAGCTGGTGTTCCCTACAACATATACGCAATCTGGTGTTCCCCAGAAAATATCTACAATCTGTGTTCCCTATAACGTATGTATATATACCCAATCTGGTGTTCCCTACAGCATATACACAATCTGGTGTTTCCTACAACATGTACACAATCTGGTGTTCCCCAGAAAATATCTACAATCTGTGTTCCCCATAACGTATGTATATATACACAATCTGGTGTTCCCAACAACATATACACAAACTGGTGTTCCCCACAACACAATTTGGTGTTCCATATAACATATACACAGTCTGGTGTTCCCTGCAATATACATAATCTGGTGTTCCCAAAACATATACACATGCTGATGTTCCCTGCAACTAATCCACAAACTGGTGTTCCAAACAACATACACATGTAAAGATAAATTTTCCTCTCTTCACATCTATTAACCTGTAATCAGATTTGTTTGAATTAGACTGTTTAAATGTTATGATATTGAATATTTCATGTGCAACATTGGAAAGGTTGAAAATTTTCTGTTGAGGTTTATAAGTAATTAATAAGGTCTGTCTCCTTCGAAAATCTCTTGCAGATAAATAACTGGTCTACCAACTTAATCAAAAGAAAGAGAAAGAAAAAAGAAAAGCAAAATCTATTGTAAAAGATTTTGTTATACCAACCGTGAAAACTGATGTGGTTTAATATGTACCATTGGTCCTTTGTTATTTAACACCTGTTATGGAGGTTGGCCATCATGTGTAGTCTAGTATATCCACTTAAACTCCGAGTTATGTGACACAGCTGTTTTATAATGCTTTGTCTATGGCTAACTGACCATTTCCAATTGTCACATTCTTGACATAAGTTAACAAGGATAATTTCCAGATGTTAAATCATTTGTTAGCCATATCTGGTACATCATTTCAATCAATGCCTCAGTGGGTTTTGTACTGGGAATATGGTGGAGGGTAACCAAGAACTAGAAAAAATATACAACAAGCAATTGAGCTGTCATCGTTTGAGTTATAGATGTAATTAATCTGAATACTTTGTTACCATTAAGATGTTTCGGTTTTTGGAGAAGACGTGGCCATAAGATGGCTTATTAAATGTAAAGTTACATCTTGTAGCCTCGTGCCTGAAGATGGATGTCTGATCAGTTTTCTAGTTTATAGTTCATTGATCTGAACAGCCAAGATCTCTGGCTACCCAAAATATCTTGGTAGTTTGTGACTACATCTTATCTCAGTTAATATGAATGTAATTGCCTCTCCCAACACCAAGCAGTATAATCTCAAGTTACAACTCCCTAACTCTTTCCCTCGGACATTGATTTTCTATGAAAGGCGAATATAAACACAGCCAAACTGGTGTGGATTAGAGTCTTGTGTGTTCCTAAACTGTACCATCTATAGATGATATTAAAGACAAATGTCTTCTCCCATTGATAGGCGTCTTGTAACACAGACTGCTTCTGTAAAACATGAGGGATTACATAGTATGACTGTTTGCTGACTTGTTAAACTGTTCGACTGGGGTCTGGTATCTGTCTGCTAGAGATTTCCTAGGCATAAATGATATTAAACGTAATTTATGGCTATCTTTAGGGTCAGATGTTACTATTTTGTGTATTTGAGGAGCAGATTTCTCCAAGAGCTTCCTTAGAGCTAGCTGTTGCAGGCAGTTTTTGAGATAATCGAGGGTGGTTGGGATGCTTTGGGAGAATGATACAGAGGTTATATAACTCAGCACAAGTTTTTCCTGACACTGGAGATCCTGCCAGCGGATATAGCTGATCCCATAGGATTTTCACAACTTACATTTAGTGCTATAATTTCCGTTTCAAGAAGCGATGATCATCACAAATATGATAAAACTTTTAACAAGTTCATCATAATGTCGGGATGAAAGATAATCAAATGGTGATTGTGTTGGGGGTACTATGCTTACGCTGAACGTGAAAAAAAAAAAAGCAAACAAATGTGGCCTCTGGCCAAGCTATTATTGAGGGCTCTGTGAGCTAACTAGCATCTGTGGGATAGACTTGTATGTATCTATCTATACTACTCCTTTTCCAGGAGAGATATTTGTGTCTGAGGTGGAGAGGTGTGACTGAGAAAAATGGCCTAAGCTTCTGACTCTGTATAGTCAATATTTCCTGTACAGTATGTACATAACTCTAGAATCGGTCTCCCATCTCCAGTGTAACCCATCCGACCTATACCTCATAATGGCAAGTCTGCTGGTCTAACGTTCACCAGAGAAACTTTAGTCAGGATTTTAAGTGTGGAATGGCATTACTGGATTATTGGTATACCTGTTTGAAAGTGTTTTTGTGGGACAGTTAGTTTCTGACATTATGTGCTGTTTGGGCTCCTCATGTGTGAAGGAAGAACTCGAAATACCTCTGTACGTAAGTTTGCAATGGTGGTGCTCAATTTACAGATATTCAATATTCGTATCAAGTTATGTTTTGTTAAGCCAAAAAAAAATGGGATTTGAAGCAACAGAAATCTATAAAAAGAAAAACAATGACATGTTTTGCAGTTTATTCAAAGTAATATATTCAAACCTAAATTTAAATGGATTTATTCAAAGTTTATCTAACTTTCATTACCTAAAAAATTTAGTTGGATGATTTTGGAAATTTAAGTGCATGCAATAAAAATCATTTGGAAAAAAACCATGAGGTTACTTAAAAGAAAGGCATCTTATTCCCCAAAAAGTTCCAAAAGTGGAAATAGGAAAATTCTATCTGCATGACAACAGAAAACAATTGCCTCTTTACAAAATGAAACCAAATTATTTGATGAATGTTTGTTGATATGGTCACCATATTTGAGTTATAGAGTATAATTTGCTTAAATAATACTCCAGTTATGTTAAGAAATATTTTATTAAGATAACCATACTTGTTAGGAAGTTGATGGTAAACACTGTGAGTTCCTATACCTTTTAATTATACCTTACAGCATGGTCAGCATGATGTACGTATACCAGTAATCAGTACGTCTGTATAGATAGTACTATGACTCACAAACAACACTCTCTTTTACATCCTCAGTGCATTATCATTACTTGATGCAATTATTAGTATAGTTTTCATGGCTAATTCAATGACTGACATTTTGCCAATGAAGCATAGCAGTATACTATTGCTCTAGCTAATGGGCACACACATATATATACTAATTCTCTTCATGTGGTCCTATGATAGTTTGAGTCATACTCCGAGGAAATGAAGTTCATTCCAGGTCTACCACAAATATATTTGTCCAGAATTAAGTACAAAGATACTGTTCTTGATAATTTTGTCTCCTTATCATGCTTTCATGCTGCGGATATTTTGGTAGCAGGTCAAATAACCTTCAATATAAAAAAAAAGATTACCTAGATAGATAATAAATATATTGCATAAAATCTTCAGTATCAAACTTTTTACATAGATCGGCGACAATGTTGCGTTTTCTTCAGAATAATTTTGTTTTCACATAGATCAGTAACTATCTGTTGCATTATTTAAATCGACAAACACTTTTTAAATGTAAATCGCATCTCTCATATAGGATAACCATCAAATGGATTTTAGATCCCGGTGGATGATGGCGTTCACAATGAAATTACACATTTGTATGTAAGGATGAGTGTATCGTTGGATTGTTTATGTTGCATTTTACGTGTCTGCAGCAAACGTCTAGAGGTTTACATTGGCTAAGTTTACAACTATATTCCTGTCCGGGTCAGAAATGTAATCATGGCTACATAGAAAATCACAGAGTTTCTGCTGACTCTGCTGATTTCTATCGCAGCTACAGATATTTATTAAGATTGAGAAGTATTAGGTACACTATATGCCATAGCCATGCATTAGTACATAGGAACATATTTGTTTATTATTCTAACCTATGTATCTCAATCAGACAGGGTTTGTGCCTGTTTTATAGCCAAATATATGTCAAAGCTTTTTGTTTGATAGGCTTGTGTATTACAAATGACAAATATTGACAATAGAGTCATTAAACTGCAAAAGCAATTATCGACATTTGAGCTAAAAGCTAATATATTAAAACATGCAAATCCAATTATTAACATTGAAGACATGATGCTTTAAGACAAAATTATGTAATTAACAAAAGAGACAATGTACCTATATATATAGCAAGACAGATGACAAAAGAGCCATTTTAATTACAATGCATCAAACAAAAGTCATAATAATGCATTGAAACAAAAATATTGACAATAGAGCCATGTAGCCATGCATTCAGGTGAAAGTGTGATTTTCAGGGCCATAATTTGTAAATTAGCCATACATAAGACAAAAGTATATTTTGACAATAGTTCTAGCCTAGTGATGCATTTAAACAAAAATATTGACAAAAGAGCCATGTAGCTATGCATTGGCTAAAGAGTTGGGGCCATGCATCAAGACATTAAACTGCAACTTCTGTTTGGCCTAGGAAGATTTTGACTGAAAACCTGTTGAAAGATTCCAGTATCTGCTGGAAAAGGTAGTGATGTTAGGGGCGTGTGTCTTATTTCTCTGGCATATCAGGGACTGCTGACAACAGTTTAAAATCTCAGATTGTCTGAAAATAAACATTAAGCACAGAAATAGGCCATATGGTTAACAGTGCAATATGTCAAGGTCAGGATTGAATTTTACAGGGGAGACGTTTGGCATCTGGTGGTATTAGTATATGAGTATATACAGTGGTACATGATCTATTGTCTATTGGGTGGGGGCATCTGGTGAAACCCAAGAGAGATACAGTTTCTGTATAGATTCTGTAAGTTTAGAACTTATATATGAAGATAGAAGATTTCCCTTCAATTGATATTTGTTTTGATATTGTAATTGTTGAATTGTGTTCCATTTTCCTTGCATGAATCTCTTGGTATTAATTAATCATTGAATGTTTACAAACATTAGGTACAGAGAAACCCAAATATTAGCATAACTGTTATTGGAATAATTCTGTTATTTGCATAAAATTCTGTTATCTTTGTATTCCAACTCAGTATTTGCGTCAATTTTTACTTGTATTAATGCCTTTTGTTGTAAAACATGACACTGTTCGATTCGTTTCCATAAATATCTTATCAGGAGACGGAAACCACTTTGGTGAATTAAAAATAAAAACTCATCAATGGATATAATTGAAACGTAAATGTAACATTAGTATGAATTAAGATGGAATTGTTTATGTTTGTGTTTCTCTTGTTTTGTATTTTTAGAAAATAATTCTGTTATAAACAAACATACATAAAACTTTCTTGACTCTATTGTCATGTCATGATTGTTTTTGTAAAGAATCAATGGTTTTAGGCATACAGCCCAGAACTGTTAGATCACTCTAATATTATTTCGAACACCTCTGTTAATTTGTTGAGGAAAATAACAACTGGAAGTACTTAATGCTGCCACTAAAGCTCAGAATTAACAATCTCTTGGAGAGAACTCATTAAAAGTTACGACTGTTCCTGTCATTAAAATAAAATAAAATGTAGGAAACGATTGGAAAGTTTATAAAATCTAATCAATTCTAACAGATAACCAATCTTTGTGTGGGAATTTAAACACTAATGTGCAGTGTGCTCTCGTGTTCATCAGTCGTGCATTAGGTGCTGTAGATATTGGAGTGAAATATATTGACGTCCTATTGGGAGATGAGCAGGGCCTCTTGACGATGACCTATCATTGAAGGTCAAATTTATATCAACTTATCTGGATGGATTAACACCTTTCGGGTGTAAAAAGTAACGGGGACATTAATTACACTTTGGTCGTGTTTGTGTTGGGCGTGATTGTGTGTATCGTGTGTGTGCTGCAGTCATACCCTTCAGTGTATATAACCGGTGTCAGCCAGGCATGACAAAAGATGTGTACAACTGGCTAGCAAATAGATATGATTGGAACTAAAAATATCACCGAAGGCTGCCGGCACAGCATCACCATCCATCTTACCGTCCTGGAGAAAGCACGTGTATAGAGCTCTCATTGTAGGGCTGTATGTGTGTGTGATGCAGATCGTGTGTATACAGAGGCCAGAAACTGAAAATCTTCTGATAGACAAAAAATATTTCCCCTGCAGGGAGAACAGGATACAGGGTATTAGTGGTGTTATTGACCTGTGGTGATCGGTCAGAGAGGATCTCCAGCCATCAGGAACATCAAATATTCTCTCTGAATCTGATGGTATAGGTTCCGAATAGGTGGCCGGCTGTATCTTACTGAAGGGGGCCAGAAATTCCATTGATTCATTGATTCCTGTAGAACAGGAACATCAGACTGTGAGAACTTTTAGACTGTAACTTATTGAAGTTCCCACCAAAGTTTTTTGGGGGGGGTTCAAAAATCTTTAGGAACTGGCGAAGTACTGTACAATGAAAGTACTGAGGAGCTTATTTGAGCGGAATGTACTTTGTTTACGGCGAGGGCGTCTCATGAATGACATTGATGATGTTCTTGTGTCTGTCCCCAGATCTGATCCCCAGAGTCGGCCAGACCCTGAGTATGAGGAAGAGGAGGAGGAGATCCTGGGCTCTGATGATGACGAGCAAGAGGACCCCGCAGACTACACAAAGGGTGAGTATAACTGTTATCAGGAGGTACATATAACTATAACTGTTATCAGGAGGTACATATAACTATAACTGTTATCAGGAGGTACATATAACTATAACTGTTATCAGGAGGTACATATAACTATAACTGTTATCAGGAGGTACATATAACTATAACTGTTATCAGGAGGTACATATAACTATAACTGTTATCAGGAGGTACATATAACTATAACTGTTATCAGGAGGTACATATAACTATAACTGTTATCAGGAGGTACATATAACTATAACTGTTATCAGGAGGTACATATAACTATTAACAGGGATTCAGGAGCTAGATATAACTGTTATCAGGAGGTACATATAACTATAACTGTTATCAGGAGGTACATATAACTATTAACAGGGATTCAGGAGCTAGATATAACTGTTTGTAACAGGTGGCATGTCTTTGTTGTTATATTGGTGGAGAGATTCAGAATGCGTAGTCATTAATGTGTTGTTGGTACATACACTCAGGTAAGTTAGAACTATATGTAACCCACCTGAAAGAGGGGGTAGGGGGTGTCGAGTGGTTAAGATGTCCCAACTCATCACCAAGTGCCCTTTACCTCTAGTAGGTGAGTTCAAATCACTCTACACCTTTTGGTGTAGAGTTTGAATCTCAGTTGGGCCAGTTGCTTTTCTCTAGGTTCTCTGGCTTTTCTACACCTCCTAAACCTACCACATCCTTAAATAACCCTGACTGTTATTAGAACATTTAAAAAATCAAACCAAACCCAAAAAAGGCAGCTTGTATTTGCAGACAGGGATGCAATATAATCCATGAGAAATTTTCGATTTTGTTCCCATTAATTAACTCCTTGTTTCTTTGCTTATACAAGATCATTGGTGAAATTCTAGCTGAAATTTCTCCAAAGCAATTAAAGAGTTTGTTGTGTTGTGAATGATTCATTGATTCAAGGTCATGGTATGCATCCAGGTTTTTACTGCAGATTCTCTCATGATGCGACTTCAAATGCAAAATATATTGATCACTTCAGATTTGTGTAAGTATTGTTAGCACCTTAAATGTTGGGTTGTTAGCACCTTAAACGTTGGGATATATTACATTCGTCAGGAAATATAATCATTTAAGATATTCTACAGATAAGATATTCTACAGCTAATTTAAGTTAATGATTGTATTAGTTTTATGTCCTGTTAACAACTTGGTGATGGAAGAAAAGTCTGGAGAAAAAAACCCACTGACCACTGACCTTAGAATTACCCCATGTGAGATTTGAACTCTAAACCCAAAGGTGGAGGTCAAGTGAGACTATGGTTAAGCATCTTAAACACCTAGCTAATGTGGACCTCTACCCTGTACCATGCAACAATGTTTTTTTCAGAACAAGTGTTGAAAGCAAACAAAATAAGGAAAATATGTAAAGGTGTTGTTGTTGGAGATGACCCTAGTTTTAATTAAAAGATTTGATAAAAATGGAATTGCAGCTTATTGCTGAGTGGAGCTTATTTCCGTTATATTACATTAAGCATTCAGATATTACCATTGTCAGGATGTTGGTCAATTTAATTTTACTCAGAGGATAAACAATACAGTATTTGTATACTATATATTATGCAGGTACTTGCAGGACAGATGCACTAAAGTGACTAGAGCTTGAACAATAATTACATCGACGAACAATCGAAATACAGATAGACATGTTAAAAACGGCAAATCCAATAATAATTGCAAAATCAATTATTTTTGTAATTATATACATGAATAATTCATCAACAGGAATCTAGCACTGGTGTCTCTATCTTCATATTTAGTGTAGCACTCTTTAACATTCATTTAGCTTCTTCTAAAAGGTTATTGTAGACTGGTGTTCTTTCTGTATCTATAATTATATTCTTTTGGAAACATAACTCAGAAATCCTTTGTTTGATTGCTTCACTTGGATTCTAACGAACGGGAAACCTTTTCCTTTTCCGTGTCTTGTTGAGGTTATTAGTGCAGATTTGACAAATTTAACTTTGAAAATATTGTAACTGATTCAATGTATTGTTTATCCCCCCCTCTGCTACACACAGGCACACACACAAAATTAAAGGAAGTGCAAAAAATTATCACACTGCAAATAGTTTGAAAGCTGACGATGTGGAAATATCCAAGATAACAGTTATTCAAAGTTTAATTTGGAAACTACAGATCGGCTGAATCAAGACCATCACCGAGATTTTCTAGAGATGGTGTTATAAATAACAATATACCATGACAAAATCATAATGTTATGCTCACTTCTAGCACTATTAAATATGATACTCTGGCATATGACTTTTCAGTTGTTCAACAGAATCCAATTTAATACATAATCATTCCCGGAGAGCTATGTTCTGAGATTTCCATGACAATTGAGAATTGTTTGGTATCCCTTGTAATTTCCGGTGTCTCCCATGTGACATTGTTGTAAGGCCTGTATTTGGCTGTTATATGACCAACGGTTATTGTCTGTGTTGTTACATAGACTGTCTTATATCCGGTACAGTTCATAGTGGTCGACAGAATTCGGCCAACTTTGGTCATTACAGGACATCCAATTGTGTACTGATTGATACTGACCAGCTGTCCACTGTGGTAACGGTCAGTGTTATTTCTGTGGTCAGAGAGTTTCTCCGAGAATTGACATTTGAGCTTGGTCATTCATTCCTGGTTAGTGAAATATTATTATCCATTCATCATTGATCAGATCAGATTGCTCTCCCCTGATTTCATTACGGACCGGACCATTGCATTACTTTCCTCCTTAATTACCCTGATCTTGTACAAGGTTTGGTGGATTTATTTGATGCTGTTAGGTAGGTATACTAGCCTGACACAAATCCCTACATCTATTCCGTCTTTGTACATTACAGGGTTAGCTCCCTTGCAGGTAGGTATCGATTGTTACGTCATTATATTGTGAGCGCCATTCCTGTGGTTTTCTCTGAAATGTATGATGTTACGCTCACAAACATATGATGTCATAATCGATACCTACTCACATGGGCAGGTAACTCTGTAATACGCACAGAATATATCTTGATCTGTATGAACTTCCAGTCTTTATCACCTTTTGAAATCATTCCAAGAATTGACTCCTGACAAACTTTGGCTGAATACACCGACAGTTTTGGCAAAAATCTTACACCAAATGAATATTTTTCTAAAGCTTAAAAATTTTATTCTTTGCAAAAAATTGAAACACCTGGATTGATAGATACACACTACCACTGATCAAAGTAATATTTCACAGCACATTGAGGAAATTATGTAGAGGAATAGGGATTTAGAGTAAATGTCAGTTTCTAATACGGTAGTAGATGGGTAAAGTGAGATGTCAGATCTTTTTTTAGATTGATTCATTCTTGAAACTTATCAATGCAAAACATTTTTTTCCCTGTCTTCCAAAATCGTATGGTCAACATAAATTCAAGGTGTTGTGTCATAATGTCAAGTTGAGCTTTAATATTTAAAGTTAGATAGGTAGTCGGATATGATTGTGATACATGAACAGGTTTTTGTAGGGTTTAATATCAATATTTATAGGCCGTCAATAACATCTTCTATTTTGGGATATTTATATATACTGGGTGTTATGATAGCTATACACACAAAGCATATCAGGTATAGATAGGCTATTTATGAGGAAACTAATATCAATATTTCAGTACATGTTGGTTAAAAGCTGATAAGTAAGTGTTTAATCATGGAGGATGTGTCAAAGTTTTTCTAACTAGAAATAAAAATAAATACAGTGAGAATAACTGGTCAAAATCGGCCCTTGTGTAATCCGGCATGATTGTATGGGATTTTCCTTAATTCATAGTGATTAAAATCTGTATACCTTGAAACCTGGATATACTGGCCAAAATTGCTGTTCCTAGCTAGTGACATTCGGTTTAGACAAGTCGCACTGTAAAAAAAGTTAAATAAAAATTTGCAACTTGATAAGGCCTGATGTATGCTTCAGGTACCCCTACCTACCCTAGTTTTTACTTCCGACCCTAGCTATTTCTTCACACTCAAAAAGGTTGTGTGTGAAGTTGTCAACTTAGATTTTTACGCATGCTTTAAGTTTATCCAGATAAAGTTCAATTTTGAATATGGTAATGAGAAATAAAAGACATCTAGCTAGCCTAAAGCCTGAAGGATAAATTACATGTATTATTGAATTACTTTGTAATGTAGTAATAAAGTCACTCAACCCCTCCCCCACCCCTCCTGAAAAAAACAAAAAATATAAAAATAAAATTTAAAAAAAATCCCGACCTACCTACCCTACATTTTTCAGTCATGTAACCTGAAACATGCATATAATTTTTTTTGGGGCTAATGGAATATAATTGATAAAATGATATCAGAAATTTAATTCACTCGTTTACCCCTGAACATTCATAATGGACTCTTATAGCCTTTGAATCAGAAGAGTTACAATGAGTCTTCATGGGGGATGAGTTGATAGAGAAAAGAACATTTACTGAATAGATTTCAAACATTTTCAACCTTTCTCAGCATTAGAATAAGTCAATAGTTTTGTGGTAACAGTAAAAAGTTTAAAGTCGGAATCTGACTCATTCATAGATTTTCTTGTCTCATTAAATCTTTACGGGAATGTTTTACCTGGAACCCACAGCTCGAGGAACAAATTAGAATGATAGTGATGTATGATAGGTGATATCAGTTGATTCGTGATTTGCACTGCTCAAACAACCCTGTAATTTTCAGAGGAGTTCAAAATGGAATTGGTATAACCAGTCGTGAGATTTATAGCATGTACTTGTTGTGGGGAGCTCTGTGATGAATTTGACTTTGTTGAACTTTACAAGTGAAATACAACTGACACTGACAGAAATATGGGTCGGCAGGGATAGAAATATGGGCCGGCAGGGACTTTTGAGATTCACTGATACTTTATCATCTTCTCAGCATGGAGAAGAAATTACGTGAGCAATGGCTTCCCCTATTCTATTAACTCAAACTGATTTTAAAATGGACTTCTTGAAAATGATGTTCTATTCTGTTTCAAGGGAAATAATTCTACCGTTGGGATCAAACAATGTGGTAAATCCCTTGATCCCTCTTTAGGGTGCATCATCTGTGTAGAAAAAGTCAAAATATTTTTTTGTGTGACAACTTTACAAAATTACTACTGTCTATAAGGAACACCCAAGGAACTATGATCAAGATGGTCAAGTGGTCATTATACACATGGCAAATTGTATTGGAATTGATGGCTTGCAATACTGAGAAAGTGGTCTAATAAAACATACATCTTTATACAGAGGTGGTCGCTAAGGCAGGATTAATTGTACTATTAGATAAAATATTAATAGAAAGGATCTCGGGACGAAGAAAGTAATACTAATTTTGAGTATGTATATATATAGGAGTAAAAAATGACCATATAATTAGCCTGTCTGTTACATGCTATCAATTTCAATCAGTGTATTATTATAAGTTATACATATAGTATAACTAGGATCAAAGGTCACTAGTACAGGTTTTATCACCTGTGAATTGGACAATAACAAGAAATGACCAGGACCTGTCCTTTCTGGCCCATCCATAAATCTGTCAGACTGGACATACCATGTCCAGTTGTATATATACTAGTACATGTATACTACTGTTTATGAGTGGTAACTCTGTAATATATATATAGTATATATCTTTGTATGTAGTCTTATCCACTCCTGTATACAATCAGATGTTTCTATGGTCTTAACTTTCTTCTCGTTGAGGTTCTATAAGTTTGTGGAACCTTTTTAATGTACTGTTTCAAAGATGTATAGAAAGAAGTTTTCATTCTGTCTGTAGACATGAAGCTATTTGTGATGTGGATATATGTATAACAGAGCTTTTTATAAGTGAGTGTAAATATTCTTTTGATGCACAGAAAAATAATTTCATCAAACGGATTATGGGGAGTTAGCTTATAGCTTCAAGGGAAGAAGATATTCGGACCGATCATGAAACTATTCCGATCTCTTTGATATCTTCTATTTCTGTCGGAAACCATCGAAGCATCAAATGACAAAATTACAAATTTGGATGTGCCTGATCATATCAACGGTTTGTAATGAATTTGATATAAATACCGATACATGTAATTTATTGTGTAGCTTCCGTCAGTGACATTTCAAACTAAGAAATGTGGATAGCCAATACATTCATCGATGTTCGGAAGAAACAGATGTGTATTGTTCTAAGACTGTTCAAATTGCTACTTCAAAAACGAGACATTCTCTTCATGATTTGGATATAATGTGTTAACCATACTCTGCTTCACTTAATGTTGGATTATTTGTGTGTTTACCATGGAGAATTGGAGGAAGTTTGATGATCATGATTCGTTCAGTGGCTATCATAAACATATTTATGGAGTGACCCCGCTCTACCCTGTAAGTGGATCTTACGCTCAGGTCATGGTACCGGTCAAGAATTGTGTCCCCATGATGGTCAAGAATTGTGTTCCAAAGACAGGCATGAAGAAGACGTCTAGCTACAGACAACATGCTGCGACGGGGAATTCTCCAGCCTCCAAATCGTATGTACAACCCAGACTGTACAGTATGGAGCAGTTAAACAACAGAGCAAGCCAGAGGACTGATCCCATACATCATCCCTGTCACAAACCTACCATAATGTACAAAACACAATATCCCCACAACACTGCAGGGCTACCATGCAATGAAAGCCATTATGAAACATCAGACAAAGTCCAGTCTAGATCTATACCAAATACTAAAGTATCAGACAATATTGAAAGATGGAATGATGAAGCAGTATCCCATAGGAACGGTAAAGTCAAGCCCCGGAAGTCATTTAGACCGTTCAATGTCATAAGTAACTTAATCAGCAAGGCTAAAACGAGACAAACAAAAGAAGGTAAAAACAACTTGAAGAAAGAAAATGTTCAAGATAGAAATTGTAGATTACTTCATAGCTCTGATATCAAAGTTTTATCTCCGGCTTTTGATGGTAGGGAAAAAATTTCAAAGGTACAAACTGTGCATCAATTGAGTCCAAATGGCCACTACAAAGCCGCCAGACTTGATGAATATAACCTTGATGTTAAAGACGGTCAGATTTGTTTAAAGGAGGAGACGACTGGACATAGTGGGGGTCAGCCCCAGTGGACATCTGAAGAGTTGAGTGACCACTGGTCACCACAAGGGATCTACAGAAGTCAGGAGAGCCTGAGGTACAAAAGCCATGTTTCTAGATACTTCCAGAAGGGTTCATCCCATGTGAGGTCAAAGGGTTCACGGTTGGAATCTCTGTGGAGTATGCAACTGACCGATCAAGGCTGTAGGGAAAATTCAGAAAGCCAAAAATGTCAAGTACAAAACACACTTTACCATGATGGTATCCTAAAAAATTTGAGGAGTGTTGTGACAAATGGACATACCCCAGACTGTGGTCAGTCCAAATTGGGGTCTAGTTCTACAAAAAGTGTGCCTTTTAGTGAAAGATTGCATGAACTGCCTGTTCAGAAAAACTATGTCATGAACAAGTTCTTGAGTGATGTTCATCATATCAGCAATGTAAGGTTTCAGCAGAGTAACAGAGGACAGGGTAAGCAGCATATAGACTCGCCAGGTTCAATGCCTTTTCATATAAAATTTACATCATTTGGAAAGGTTTCATTGATGCCTCTGATATGGGATTTGTTGGTGAAAGGTTTCACTCTGAGAAAAAACACTAGTTTATTTTCGTATTTTCGTTATTTTTGTAGATCTTTTAACAAATTTGCCTCAGAACATTCAACTTATTCGCTTGAAAAAAATCCCTCGTATGTTTCCACTAAGAGAATAACGTTGGTCTATTATATGATAGATAGATAAGAGCACGGTTTTGTTCAGAGTTACATTGGCTGGATGACCGGGCACCTCAGGTTTCGACTTTTAACGTCTTTGATGCCAAACCAAACTTTTTATCTCCATGGCAACCAGTTATTAGACTGCCAGCTAAGAAAGACAGACATTTAGAATAAGTAGTTTGTGGAGTTGGGTTTGAATGGAATCCTAACACTAGAATTAAGCCTGGTTCAGATTGTATTGTGGATGTTTGACCAAGTTACTGGCCGATCGCTTAACTGACCAGTAGCTGGACATTAGATAGATTGATTCTCCTATACAGACAGATGTAGCCAGGGGCGGAAACGATTGCCCTGCTCATTTGTTGTTTGCCAATCCAATAATAAAGATAAGTTGCTGGTCAGGCTGATTCCTGGTTAGAACCAAAGTTAAGGAATCGGTGTGGTCATCCGTGAGACTGGTCACCACTCTTGACCATACACTAATGATTTCTGTCTGGTGTGTGACAGAGCATTGGTCATTCTGGTGTGACATGACCATTGGTTCTGGTGAAGAGAACTACACTTACAGTGTATGTCACTATACACTATTCAATACTATATAGGTTAAGTCTTGCATCTTACATCTTATTCGGTGGAGAGGGTGGGAGTGAGGGGTTGTATTTCACAAAATCTAAGGAATGGAAATATAGTGAGACTTCAAATTTAAAAAAAAAAAAATTTTGTTTGATTTGTCACTACAAATGAATCAAAGTGTTGTTTTATGTCTTGTGTTCATTATAAGATCATTGGGAAATCTGAAATATTACAAAGTCAGCAGAAATTAATAACGAATAAACAATATATTTTGGCTCAGCTTCGACAACAGTTCAGGAACACAAGACTAAAAATAAAAGGTGTTTCTTTTCTGGTGATGATGATGGCTGCGTCAACATTTGTATTTTAAGTCCGCTTTTTACAAAGTTAACCGCAATGGATTGAACTGAAACTTTTGTCAATTTAAGTCACTCTTTGCATCATGGTAAGTCAGACTACATAGACAAAGGTTGAGAAAAACTTGTTTGCAGTAATTCTCAAAGGTAGCCTGTCTGACTTTGTGTATACATACATGTACAATCAATAGATCTGAAACTGTAAATTCAGGATAATGTTTCAAATTTGACTTTTAAATTAGTTCTTTCATTTCTTGAAGAAAATTCCAATTTTTATTGTAGTGCTGAAATACAAGTTGAAGTGAAGTGCATGTTCCCTACTCGTTGAGCTTTAAGGACGGTTTGTCTAATGGCCTTTAGTCTGAATCGATGATTGCTAATTCCTCTCTACACTAGTGTTCTGTCTGCTGAGATTGACCAGCATTCTGGTCTCATCAAATCTGTGACATAAAACCTATAGACGGTCCATTGTTTTATAGCAGATGGTGTTTAGAGATAGTATACATCGAATCTAAATAATTAAATCCTACACCACGCGATGTACGGGAAATGAACCAACTTATTTTCATGTGATTAAATTTGTATTTCAGTGGCCGATAAAAATCTACAAAAGTAACTTGTCACACCAACTTTTTTTCTCTCAAGTTTTTAGGCGCTCTTTGCTCTTGCTAGGTAAAATGCGGTACTATGTAAAGTTCTATGAAATGTTGTAGGTGGGAAGTCTATTCTCATTTAGTTCCAAGTCTATAGAGTAAAGTAAGGCTGACATCTATTAGCTGTCAAGACTGTTTAAAACTTGTTTAAAAGAGAAACTCCCACACAGTTAAAACACTGGTGACGGCATTCATATCGTTATAACACCGCTAATCATAGAAACCTCCCACAACTACGTGACCTTCGGATATTACACTGTTTGGCTCTCGACAGATCCCCTTGACAAAATTTGCTGATGTAGATTTTGTTCGATGCTGAAATTACCTGTAAACTTTTCTTGCGTCACAGCCTCAAAAGTTTATTCCACTCCCATCTTATGTTGAATAAAGCAATATGTTGCCACCGGTTCAAAATAGCTCAGAATTACCATTTTCTACGTCACAGTTTTCAAGATTAGATTTTGATCTTAAAAACAATATTGCTCTGAAGTTGATAATTTTTGGAAGGGTCAAATATACTAAATCATTAATCATTCTGAAAAAAGCTCATGACACCCTCTCTGGTCAGTAGTGTGTTTGTGTAAATCATGTCAGCAAGGTTCTAAATATGATCGTTCTAAAGTGATCGTCTCTGTTTCTTGTCTCAGTTCAACATCAATATTCCTATGAGTAAATGATATTCCAATGAGATAAATGTCTTAATCGTTTTTTCCCACCATCGAGAATTGACCAATCACCAGGTAGTTATAATGTAGCCACGCCTCTTGTTTTCACACACACATGTATTAATTCAATGTCCGATGCATTAAATACATGTTTTTTCTGCAGGTGGCTACCATCCCGTGAAGATTGGTGATCTGTTCAACGGGAAATACCACGTTGTCCGCAAGTTAGGATGGGGTCACTTTTCTACAGTCTGGCTGTGCTGGGATATGTCGTAAGTATTCTAGAAAACATGTACTATAATTTGATGATATCCTTACAGAAGTAGTAAATATTTCATGTGTGACATTTCGATGACTTAAAGATTGCTCCACCACTGACGAATGTTAATATAAAAAACAGGAGCAGATAAATTAGCATATTTCTTCAGTTAACAACTTTATTTACTTTACACCATATACCTTCATTGAAAAAATTGAGCTTCTCATTTTACTTCAAGATAAACATATTAAAAATGATTAATTTCGTCAAAAAAAAAATTCCATATCACTATGCCCTATATTGAATGAAGTACTAATTGCACATGTACCTAAAGCAAAATAAATGATTTTATATGTAGTGTTGCGCTAATTAATAATTAATTATTATTATTAAACATCAGTTATTGTTCAAATGATGGGTATTATTTAAGCTCCGTCACCTTCCTCAGACAAATGACCAGGCAACATGCATGCATAAAGGTGTGAAAATGGCTCAATATCAATTTCGGCACTGCTAATTATACATCATTATGAGATATAGCATTATATAATTGGGCCTAAATGACTTGATCTCGCTACTCTTTGCCTAATACCTGTCATACAAGTGCGAGAGCCTATGTGTCCCCTTGTTGCTGGTTCATCGCAGCATATGTATATTCATGTATGAAATATATTCAATGGTTAGTAACATTAGCATTACAAAGATCAAACTTTCCAACCTGGAAAAAATAAAATATACTTTGTTTTAGTAATGTGATTTCATGATATACGAGTAAATAAATGTGAAAGCAAAAAACTGTGTGTATTTGTGTTAATTGTATATCATAAACATCAAGATAGCTTAATGGTTTAAACTGAAAACCTGTTAGAGATTGGTTTTACAGACACGTTCCTTAAACAGATTTAGAGACTGTGCATGATAGAAGTCGTGGAATTGTTTTGAGTATAGAAGTGAGTTGTGTGTAGGAGTTTATTGGTGTTGATGTGCTAATCAATGGATCCCTGTGATAGATTCTCAGCCCTGTTACATGACGGATGCTAAAGCCAGCGGTGATTGGTATAAATGTTAGTTTTCATTAGATAGTGTTACAAGTGTCGGCACGCTAACAGTGACAGTGGTTAATTGTGTTGTTCTAGCTGGCAGTTCTCATCAGTTTGTATAGCCAATATTGGTACGGTAACTCATCGGTGAATTCGGAAGAGAGAAAGGAATAAAATAAAGTTCAATGTGTTCTCATTGAAACCAGTTTGTATAAGCAATATTGGTAACTCATCGGTGAATTGGGGAGAGAGAGAGTAATAAAAAAATTGTGTAAAAAATATGAATTTTGAACAATGATAGATAAGAGTTACTTCCCCTGTACAACATCCAGTTTGAACCCAATTGAACCCATATTAGAAGTAGGAAAGGACTTTTTTGTTGGGCTATGATTATGTATTTCTGACCTGGCTAGGAAAAGGCTCTATACCTAACACTTTAATGAAGGTGTCATGTTTTCTTTGTGACGAATGATAAATTATATCACTTACGTTTGCGATGTTAATTTGCCTGGGAACCAAGAAACATAAATATAAGGGACGGTCTGGTTATACATTTTCTGAACTAATCATGTAATGATATTTTGACTTACGATGTGTATGTGTAATTCTGTTTTAGAGAGAAGCGGTTTGTTGCCCTGAAGGTGGTGAAGAGTGCCCAGCACTATACAGAGACAGCCATAGACGAAATTAAGCTTTTGAGATGTGTAAGTACATCGTTTCCCACTCCACACTCCAGTCCCCTAGTTGCAGTCTCCGAACCGTCACCTCCTGATTTCCCCACCTCATCCACACATTGGGTCCCACGCTGTTACTTCACCCTCCTCCCCCAAATATCCATTGTCTCTAATCTCTAATCGCCATGCAAATTCTTTATTCCACACACCAGTTACCACACTGGGAACAACCCTGTTCCCCCAAACCCACACACCCACTCAATTCCAATCTCCAGTGTCCATCCAAAATGCTCTATCCCACAAATCTACCTTTTGCCCCATACCTTAACGAATCCCTCATCCCCTTATTTCATTGATTATTTCATAGAATCAAAATGCACCAGAAGGTTGGTATTATGTAACTACATTCTTTCTTCCTCAACCACTTCTTACAGTATAAATATGCACAGACCAAATCCCTTTCTTCCCCAACCTCTTCTCTACAGAAAAAAAAATATACAGACAAAATTGAAATGCACATCATGCATATGATCAGCTGTTGTTATCAATTTCTTCTTCCTAATCATTAAATTGCTCTCTATTTGCACAGACAACTTATTCAACATCATGTTTTCTATCTTAATGGATGGTATAGCAGTATGCATACTCACCACACATATCCATTCCTGATTGAGAGGAAGATATGTTTTTTCAACAGATGACAATGCAGAGGCGTTAGAAGCCTGTATTGGATAAAACCGTACCAGAAATAATGTAGCATGATAGTTTGGGTGTGTGGTTACGCTACTGAGAGTGGAGGGGTAATGAATGCACCCCTTGTGTATTGAAATTTGATCTTCAATGTGTCAAGCCCATTTCACTCACGTAATGATTGCTATATATGTGATCAATATTTTATCAAGTTTGATTTGCTCTGCAGAAGTATCGTTTCAGTTCACAGTTCCTTATATAGAAATATTCATACTTAATTTAACTTGGCCTCAGTAAAGTACATTTTATTCCACAGCTAAGGTTATAGTGCTGTAAAATTGTTGAAAATTGTTAAGATATTTGTGAATCATGACTGTCGGCTAGGTTTGAAGATATATTTATGACTACAGTAAACATCTACAAAAAGACTTTAAAAAAATCAGATTTAAGCCTTATGTACCAGAACATTGACTAATGGTAACTGAAATGGAAGTTCCAAATTCTTGTTACCTCTACACCATATATTATTGCTTTGCCTACAATATGAAGGCGACAGGTATGTCAATGTCGGCAGCATCCAGGTATAGGTTCCGTTTGTTATTCTGATCCTTTTGAATGATCATATCAAGCTCAACCTTCCAGGACATCTTCCTCATAAGAAAAAGTGCCTGCTTGGAGTTATATTCCAGATCTGATGGTCAAAGGTCAAGGTCCCTTAATAAAAATAGAAATTCTCTTTTTTTCCTTATTTTCAATCACGTTCTATTGGGCTTATCATACTCAAAACTGTTGGTGGAACACCTTTCTTGGGGAAATTTTTTATGACTGAACTTCAAAGGTCAAGGTCATCTTTACTATAAATAGAAATAGGACTAAAGAGGGTATAGTCCCTATCCGGGTATCATAACCAGATTTAGTCCTAATCCTAATTAGTCCCCTAATCCTGACTGATGTCACTGATTGCTATCACTACAGAGGCAGCCCTAATCCTGACCAGTCCTCTAATCCTGACTGATATCACCCTTACCACCAGAAATACCCTGACTATCACAGGTTAATTAGACCAATACCCCTGTGTTTGTGTCTGTAAACCCCAGTGGTCCCCTGGTGTGTGATGTTGTCACTGATGTAGCAGATGAATGAGATGAGTTTTAGCCATGCTTGACACCATCAGGACTGGTGATGAATCACAGGCAAGGTGGGTACAACAATGTCAATGTACTCCTAGCAAGGCCACAGTAATATTGGCAATACTTGTACTCGTCAGCTGGTCATAGCTATTTACACATGTTTTTTTATCCTCAGGGAGTATCTGTTTCCTTGTATCTAGTTATGATTAATAAATGTCTTTAATAATAATAATAAGTTTCCTGTAAAGGTTTTGTGGTGTGGTCCTTGATGAGTTTATTGTTCTAGCAAGTTGTGATGCAGTGTTTCCTTGTATTGTTGTAGCTAGTGAAAATATTAGTATTAGTATAGCCAAATTAGAATGTATACAGCACAGACCGGATTGTTTCTCATCTTTGATTAAGTTTAAAGATAACCTAAGGTCTTTTGATCAAAATGACTGATTGACCATCTTGAGCTATCTTTTATTGTAAGTTTACTTCTTGAAGTAAGAATAAAGGATAATAAACAATTTATTATCAGATACAATAAAAAAATTCAATATCAATTACCGTATTCGACCAAATTAGTGCCCATATCCCAATAAACGCCCCTCCTCCTTTTTGAGGCCTTGATTTCAATTGCCCAGGCATAAAGAAAGACCAAAACTACACATAACTGTATAGATTTGCAATAATTATGTCTTATTAGTACCTTTTCAATTTTTTAAACGCCCTGGGCGCTTATTGGGTCGAATATCAATATCCAAGAAAAAAGGTGAAGATATGAAAAAAATAGAATTTTATTTAGGTTAATAGACCACATCTTATTGATGGAGAACCTTCGCTTGGTTTGGGGAGTATTTCGGACTGACGTATGATGAATTGACTATCTTTCTGTCTGATGCAATTTTGTTTGACCTGGTACAAATAGATCAATAATACATATCAGGGTGTCATGATCGGACGGCTCATGATGTACGGAATCGTCTGTAATGAAGACGGATTCACAGTTTGTGTGAGAAGTTCGGGGAGGTTGCATGGCAGAATTGTGAAGCTTATTACTTCCTGTCAGGCAAATTGGTCACCGCTATATATGGCCTCACAATACTTACACATCCCCTACCTTGTATCTTACTGAGCTATATATGGCAGCGCAATATTTATATTCTGCAAGGATAAAGAAGAGTAATCGTTGAAAAGTTGGTGCTTTGACTTATATATAATATTCTTCGTAAAGTTGCTGACTAATATTTTCTTCCTTTGGGAAGATTCTATACTGCACTGTTCAAATTCACTGAAAAATGACACAATGTGTGTTTTTCAACAATTAATGAGTAGCAGGAATCCAGATTTGTTTACAACTTTTTATAAACAACTTCAGGAACAGATTCATCTTTATTTACTGTGATCAAAATTGATTAACCTAAAACCTGCCTTGTCTTAATCAAGTTGATTGAGATCGGTTGTGCACTTTTTAAGTTGTCTTCAGACAGTCATTGACAGACTCTAACCCCTGTTGTCATCCATCTTCTGTTTGCGAAAATTTCACAAATATTGGATTTCTTTGAAGTCACGAATCTTGGAGCAGTTTAAATTAAAAAAGAGAAAAAAAAATTAAAAAAAATAGCAGAATGACTTAGAATCCTTCTTTGGCCAAAGGTCATGTGTTACCTGTATAGTTTTTGAATCCCAAGGGGTTCACAGTGTTTTAATAACCTAAACAGGCCTTCTTTTGATTTCTTTACATTTCATGACATATCCTAGTTACATTAAAAGGGAGTACAAACAGATATACTACTGTCATGAAAATAAAACCTCTCATACTTTACAAAAACTTTGTAATACGGCGGTTTCGAGATCCCAAAACAACTTGGGTAAAGCACTATTTACTGCCGATTAGTCCCACCTTCAGGTGATTATGACATCGTCATTTGACATGATTTTTGTTACATCATAATCACCGGAAGGTGGGACTAATCGACGGTAAATAGTATTTTACCCACCTAGTTTTGGGATCTCAAAACCGCCGTATTACAAAGTATGATGATGAAAGATTAGAGGATAAGTAATTACTAATATACTCTAAAAAATGTATTCTTAAAAGATAATGGAAATGTTACACACTATCATCAAAAGCAGATTCAAATTACTATGTGCCTCGATCAAGATACCAGACGAATTTGTTCTTCAAAATCAGAATTGAGATGGAGCCAGTATGGGAATACAATAAATGTTTCAAAAACAGTATACTTTTATACTAAATACCTAAAAGTCAAACTTGGTTATAAAGACTAACCAAGGGATAAAAAAAATGGTCCTTATACCCAGGGTAAATTTGTGTTGAGATTGACTATTTGGGATCCTTAGAGAGTGGTCTTATTAAGCAAGTGGTCATTATATGGAGGTGTATAATATTCGGTAATTTTAGGTACAAGATCACGATAATGACCAATAACAATGCTATATCATACAACCTACTCTATAACCTCTGGCAGTCTATGAGTAGTTGTCATCCATTAAGGCAATCATGATCAAAGAAAAGCTTGAATATTGAATCAAGTCTGACATGTAAACACCATATGTTTGAGAAGTTTTCCTCATTCCATGAATCACATCCAGGATTTCGTGACCAAACATAGGCTGTTATAAAAAAAAAGTCCAATTTTGTCTTGTCTGTATAGACTTTTTATAGACTGACGACGACCGTACATTTCGTTTGTAGGAAAGCCGAGACCTCTGTCGAAGTTTTCATGCATTTCTATGAAAGGCAAATAGGCTAGTGGTTTATGAATACAGATCATGTAAGATCCTTACATATAGATCATGGTGTATGTCTGCTTCAATATATAAACTGTCTTTTAAACCAGTGATAGAACAGATGGCTGCCTTATCTGGTTTCTCTCCATGCCTGGCATGCACAAAGATTTCAAATTTTCTTTCAGTCACATTGATTTCCTGTCTCGTTGCTGAAATATTTATTCAGCTTTATGATGTAATTGAAGCTATCTTTGCCAATTCAATTTAGAAGAACTGTAAGCAGATTGCTCGAATTTCTCAGGAGTGCCTGTTTGTTTAAGACTGATATTAACCTCCATGTAGCCTTAAAATCAGGAAAAGGAGTGAGGAGACAACCTTGGTGACTTAAAATCCTGAAATTTAAAGAAAGTTTCAGAAATACTATTTATTTTCTCCTTTGACAATAAAAAGATGATATAATACAAGGCTAATTAACTTAATTATCTGAATGGGAAAAATATGAAGTTAGAAAGGTCTATTATAATTCTAAACCTTTATGAGTTTAATCGGTTGTCCTGTATTAAGACAAATACATTTGTCATTTGGAAGAAAACATTACAGTGTTCTGGTAAAAGTTCACAGCATTGATCTGGTATGTGTGTGGTAGGGCTTACCTTTTTATAAATAGAAAATAACTTTACCGTGTTTTCTAGTAATATTTTGTCGGTCAAATTGCAGAAATGTCATCCATTTGACAATAACATCTTGGGTTTTATCAAATAGTAATAAAGAATTGTTTTATGTTTAGTTGAAATGACATGTGATGACCATATTGGCTGGACTGTATGTCAGGCCTGCTGTGGAGTCATACCAAACTGTGATCATGTCACTCCGTCTGTTAAACATGTCTAGTTAGCTCTTGATGTCTTAGCCTGTCAAACATCTACTTGAATCTGATGCCTTGGCCTGCCAAACATCTACTTAACTCTGATGTCTTGACCCACCAAACATCTGCTTAACTCCGATGTCTTAACCCACCAAACATGAGACTGCTTAACTCTGATGTCTTGACCCACCAAACATGAGACTGCTTAACTCTGATGTCTTAGCTCCTTAAACATCAGCTTAACTCTGAAGTCTTAGCCCATCAAACATCTTCTTCACTATGAAGTCTTGGCCCATCAAACATCTGCTTCACTCTGAAGTCTTAGCCCACCAAACATCTACAGAACTATGATATTTCAGCCCATCAAACATCTACTTAACTCTGATGTGTCAGGCAACCCAACAATTGCTTAACTCTGATGTCTTGCCCTACCAAACATCTACTTAACTCTGATGGGTCAGCCCATGAAACATCTGCTTAACTCTGATGTCTCGGGCTGCCAAACATATGCTAAACTGTGATAAATCAAAATATCTCCTTTAATTCACTGGCAATTAAAATCAATATGAAACTAAAAAAAAGAAATGAAAAAATGGGGAGGAAGATATGTAGAGATTACCTTAAAGTAACTGATTTTTACCTGAGATTAAAGTTACTGGTTTTGTAATTGACTAAGTAATATTAAGTCATATTAAGTAAATTCTGTAGATTTGAATGATAGGGTTGTGTTACTTAAGAATTCCTGCATTTGTAATCCAAGCTTATCTGAATCTTTAAACAAATCTCAAATGAATCTCTCTGGAACCAGTGGTATCACATTCCTCATCAGATGTCGGCCAGGAGATCGAATGTGACCTTCAGTTTCATTTGAAATTCAAAATTGCACCAGAGTGCCTGCCTACAGATTGGCATTTATTCCAGTAGTCGTTTAGATGGTGACTTGGAACTCCTACTGGCTGGATTACTGGAAATTTAAGACCATAATACCAGAAATGCTTAATGCATCAGCAATTAACACAAACTGAAGTAAAACATGAAACAGACAGTGGCTGGTTTGATGAAGGATTGTGACCTTGGTGGCCGGTTACATGACCACCAAGGTCAGATTAGATCACACATACAGTCTGTTAGAATGTTAACTGATTAGTTGTCCATGTGAACCCAAATATTATTGACAAACGGAAGACTTGGTATTTGTTGATTTTGTTATGTGTTACACAAAGACTCTAGTGACATATATAAAATACCATATAGTGGAGACAATTTTCTTTATCCATCTGTCATCTGTCTTAATGTCTTACCAGATGTTACTGTCACCATGTCTCTCCATGTTACACCTCGGTGAACACAATGACAGCTCCCTAACACACTCATTCTTCTCCCCCATTTTACACCCCTCCACATACATTCCTCGAGCCATACCCCTCCCCACCAGCTCCCCTATTTGCCCTGATACCAATGTTTCCCATCTCCAACCATCATGATATGACCCGTATTTGACCTAAAAAGTGCCTCCGTCCCTATAAGTTTTTCCCCTTTTCAACTATTTAAGTGCCCTTGGCACTTATTGAGTCAAATACGGTCAGTAACAGTGTTAACTAATTTTATGTTTATATATATATATACATCTCGTGTAATGATAGTGATCAAGTTTAAGTGTGTATGTCACTCATTTTGTCAGAGTTAAGGCCCTTTGATTTAAAGATGCAAAGCTCAAAGACGCTTTTTGGGCACTTATATTTACTTATTAACAACAGATAAGTTATTTATACATCTGCAAAATTATGATATTCATATTTTACTTATGTAACTTTAAATTTACAGGTGAGAGAAAGTGACGAGGATGATATGTTCAGGGAGAGGACTGTACAGCTTCTGGACGACTTCAAAATATCTGGTGTCAACGGCACCCGTATCCTTTTCATTGTCAGCAATGTGTAGGTTGATCAAGCCAACTCCAATATGTCATTCATTAGCCAATATTCTGCATAAAAATTATGCTTTATAAATAAAATTACCTTTCCTGTTATTATTTGTAATTAGCATATGCTTTGCATAATAATAGTAATTATCTTAACTGCAGATATTCAAATTCTGCTTCGAAAATTGAAATCAGTTGTCATCAATCAGTATATGTTTGAAAATTATACATTAATTAAATATTTGAAATTTAAGTTTTTCTTTACATTTTGTTTTACAGAAAATATATTGATGTATTACTATTCATATATATTTCTCTTACCTGTTTAAGATCAAACAATGCATTTCTAGTCAATTAAAATATGAAAAATGTTTCAATAATTTTAAAAATAGAATTAGATGAAGGTATAATCTAGAGATTGATCTTTAACCAGAGTCAGATGTTTGTATGGTGTTTGAGGTCCTAGGACACAATCTACTGAAGCTGATTATTAGATCAAACTATCAAGGAATTCCATTAAGTAATGTAAAGAAAATTATCAAACAGGTGAGTATCGGGGTGAATTGATTGATAGAAAAAAACTTATCGGTATGTACAAAATTCTCTTGTCCAGGTGATGAAGTAGAATTATATTCGTCTCAATCACAAAAAATTGAATTGTTTGGAAAAATATGTTATGTGTGAAAACAGTTGGTTTACAGAATGTGAAAATTCAGTGGAAAAATCTGTACCTCGTCTTTTGTGTATGAAATCCATAAATTGCTTTGGAAAAATATAAAAAGATGTGAATCTGTGAGTCGGATCTGACTCAGGCCGTACATTGTGTCAAAAGTTCATGATTACAAATCTTATTTAAAAGAAAAAAAAAATGAATATTGATTTTCACAATTTTAAACAATAATCATGCCACTTTTAAGATCAGACAATGCAATATAAACATCATATATATTTTTTTTTTCGATACAGGTACTCCAAGGTCTCCATTACCTCCATTCTAAATGCAATATCATCCACACGGACATCAAGCCAGAGAACGTTCTTATGTGTGTGGACGAAACCTACATCAGGAAACTAGCGGCTGACGCGTTTGAATGGCAGAAAATGGGTCAAAAGCTTCCTGGCTCTGCTGGTAATTGTCCTCTTGGGGAAAACTGTATTTTGCTTGGAACAACGGTCCTAGGGGTATATCTTGGGAATATTGAAATTCTTTCAGTAGGCCTTAGGGGGGTATTTCTTAGAGGAAAGACATACCAATACTGTCATGCAAAGAACTACTATAAACAGTCCTTTGGGGCTATAGTTTGAGAAGACTGTCATGCACGGACATTCTATAAACAGTCCTTTGGGGGTATATCTCTGGAAGAATTGTACCAACACTGTCATGCACGGACATTCTATAAACAGTCCTTTGGGGGTATATCTCTGGAAGAATTGTACCAACACTGTCATGCAAGAAAATCCTGCTATTGTATCATATAGTCATGCAAAGTTATAGCATTGATAAAGATCTTAGCTATGAACATGATATTCAGTGGTAATAAAAGCCGACAAAAAAATCTTTATGTTTGATATGAATATAAAGCTTCAAAGTGACAATCATGTGAAGGCACTGCATGCTTTGTCTACAGTGCCTTTTGAACTATTGTTAGATTTGCTTTCTCAGTAAACAGGACTGTAGAGTGATAAAGATTAAAGTTAAGATGCTTTGGTTTTCTATATTTGGTGTGCATACATCTATTTTTAGTTCCTTTAAAGTGTGTCTGACTTGTCCAAAAACAAATTACAGCTTTAAAATCAACAAATAGAGATTTACATGAATAATGTATACTAGATACATTGTACTGCCAAACATTAATGTAAGTTTGTATAATTACAGTGAGTACAGCACCAAAGGAAAAGCCTTTAGACCCATCGAAAATGTCCAAAAACAAAAAGAAAAAGATGAAAAAGAAACAGAAGAAGCAACAGTTATTACTGGACGAACAGATGAAACAGATTGAGGAATTTGAACGAGAGAAGGAACAGGTGAGTGGAATTTGAAAAGGAGATAATATAATGTCTAAGTCTATTATATTACAAAAGGTATCATATTATGAAAGAGAAATATAGAATGCCAACATCATGAATTATTATCATAAGCATTATTCAAACTCAATACTAGATGAAGCCTAGATAATATTTTAACCTAGATCCCTATTTGAACTTTGACAAAGTATTTTGAAATCAAAAGCTGGTCCCAATTTCTCCATAAAGAAGCACTGTTTTAGTCAAAACTTTAGGCATCTCATGTAAATAAAGTTAGGTCAAAATTTTGACATGGTTCTTTAGAAGTCTTTCTAAAAACAATAAATATTAACCTAAGTCAGAACTTCAAAATTTTCTTCTTGTCTAAAAAAAAAAAAAAAAAAAAAAAAAAAAGGATTGAAGTCCATCTGTGAGAACTTTGAGAAATCAGGCCCTAATGAATCTGTACAATTATTTAACTCTTCTTCTGCTTTGTTAATGATGCAGTACATATTACAGAATGAGAGTATGTCCCAGAGTGAGAGTACACAGAGCTTACCCCAGCAGGAAGGAATGGATCAGTCTGAGGGTACAGATACTTGTAATACCGTGAATAGTGACTCGTCACCTACAGAGAACAGTCTCGCCAACTACACCGACCAGGAAAACTCAGAAAACAACAAAAATGATCTGAATATTATTGAAATTGAAAATAACAACGCAGGTAATGATTGTGTGTAAATGGGCATCAGTTTTGTTTGAATGCTGTGCTGTCTCAATAATTGCATTTATTAAGTGTTTTATCTTAACGAGTCAATCAGCTAGATCTGAATGAATACTGTTGATTTAACTTGTCTAACATACATTTTGGCATAAGGAGCCCATTTTTTCTGGTGATTGAGTTTTAATCTATAAATTGTGGCACACATGTAATTCTCATATTGCTAACAACAGTCAAATCTTTTAAGATTGTGTAAATGGCAAACTTTGTATTTCACAGACAACAGTGCAGAAAAGGAAAAAACTAAAACAGAAAAAATTAACGAGGAAAATACACAGCAAAGTGAAGGCGAGAAAAGTCCGCCACTAACGAACAAAAACTATGTAGAACCCACGATTATCACGGATGGTGGCGGTACCACAACGATTATTGTGCAAAATGTGGCTCCAGAGCAGGTACCCGAACCCCCAATGTGTAATGGTCACGAATCTCAGGAGGGTCCGGAGGGGGACTCCGTTAACAAAAACATTTTGTCTCAGGAGGCACCGTCACAGGATACGTCAATGAACATTTCTGAAAGTGAGGCTGTATCCAATAAGACGGAGCCTCAGTCTGAGAACACACCTTGCGCTATGGAGGAGAGCAATAATAGCGAGTCCAGTCCAGATTCTAAAGGTCGGGATCACAGTATGGACAACACTAGCCAAGCTAACAGTGACACCAGTAATAATTCCTCAGGTAACCTTTCCAGTACTATAGGATATTAATGATTAAAAGAGAAAATAAATAACAAAAAGGATATTGTGATATAAAATAAATAAATAAATATGATATATTAACTTGGCAGTTGAAGCAAATTTATGTGAAAGTAGGTTCACTATCAACATTAAAGCCCAATTTATTTCAAAGCATGCAAAAGTCGTCTTTAAAAAAGATATTAAATTGTTAATACAACCAGCTGAATTTTCGTTACAAAATGTTCGTTTTTGACAGCACGCAAACTTAGCTGTAAAGCAGACCCTGTGAGGGAGGTATGTGATATTCCTGTGAAGATAGCCGACTTGGGCAACGCCTGCTGGATAGTAAGTACCGTTTTTCCGGAGTATAAGTCACAACTTTTTTCCTTGAAAATCGAGAGTGCGACTAATACAACAGTGCGACTTTAGTCGGTCAGCTTTATATAACCACTCAGCCACCGTGGCCCCCTTATGAAGTGTGCAAACACCTTATTGTAAATGTGTTCAAAATGGTGAACAAAGATACCTTTTAACATGTTTTAGTTAGGTTTACTTAGATTGTTACATCATATATCAGTCATTTGAGTGTTTTGTTAAAATGGCTTAAAATAGGAAGTCTAGTATTATTAGATGTTATATGATATGAGAGAAAAAATACTACTGTATTCATATGCTGGCCTTGGTATTTAGGATAGGAATATTCCACCCTTGGAGTCTTATATTAGGTAAAATCCTCTGCGTTAACACCTCTTGTGGAAAAATCCGCATCTTTCAATGCCCAACATATGAATGAGTGTTAAGTACTGGTTAATATGGTTCTTTCTGACTGACAGCACCACCATTTTACGGAGGATATCCAGACCAGACAGTACCGCTGTTTAGAGGTTCTAATTGGAGCCGGCTACGGAGCACCTGCTGATCTCTGGAGTACGGCTTGTATGGTAAGTATCCTAGATTTAGTTAAAGACAGCAGGACTATGCCTTTTTACATTTTATTTTTCGGTTGATCTGTATTTAATCAAAAATAAATGGTAAATCTAGTAAAAATTAGACTTGAAATTTTTTAATGCTATTGCAATCAGAGGTAGTTCTATTAAAGATGTCATCCATAGCAGGCATTCAGCAAAAAAACTTCTATTGTATGCTTTTTAAAAAAGGAAAGGTCCATTTGTGAGTGAAACTCTGTGCTTTATCTAATTGATCTGTTTGGTGTTACAGGCGTTTGAGCTGGCGACAGGTGACTATCTGTTTGAGCCTCACTCTGGAGAGGATTACTCGCGAGATGAGGACCACCTTGCACACATTATAGAACTTATCGGCCCCATTCCACGCCATATAGCACTGTCTGGCAAATATTCTCGAGAATTCTTTAACAGAAAAGGTAATTTACATTGTCTGACGTCATTTATAGATATTGTTTGATTTTTGGGGAGAAAATTGAATTCTGTGATCTCTCCTTTTAGTCTGCATCAACTTCATATCTGTTTTGATTAAACCAAATACTTTTATGTAAATTTTAAGAACTGGATAGGTGGTTGGAAAGTATGAATTTGAAAATGTTTTAAATATAATTTGATAACAACCAAATATGTATGTATTGCATATCAAATTGCAAAATATTATAAGGTATAAAAATGTAAAATGAAGTCGAAAAATAAGTTGTTTTATTACCTGTATCAGCTCCTTGTTAAAAGTATTAGAAGTTCTTGAATACTGGGTATGAAAATGATTTAAGGACAGTAGCATACTTTATGTTGAATAAAAATTGTTGTAAAAAGATTCCCAACACTCTAAATTTAAATGTTACATTTCAACTTTTTCAGGAGAGCTTCGACACATCGTGAAACTAAAGCCATGGGGTCTGTATGAAGTACTGACAGAGAAATATGAATGGGAGCCGTCAGAAGCCCAGCAGTTTTCCGACTTCCTCATGCCCATGCTTGTATTTGACCCCGAGAAGCGTGCCACAGCGCAAGAAAGTTTAGAACATCCTTGGTTGGCCGAGGTCTCATAGCTACCTGCAAGAGTCTGTTCTCGCTAACCCTGTCTGTTAACGCCTGCTTGAGCTGCAGATCCTCAGCACTACATGTGTACCAGGGAAGATGGTTGAGCTAAAATAAGGATACATGATACATCAAATTTCTGTTGGTTTGTGATTCTGTTTGGACTAAATGTGTCGGGCTTCCTAACAGTCTGTGGAAACTATAGACAAGCAAACAGGAACCTGTGTTGTGTATATATCAACCATTTTTTTTTTTTTTTTTTTTTTTTTTAACAATTTGAAGGTCATTTTATTGACGGTACCGGTAATTTGTTATGTATCAATTTCTGCCATCTGTCAGTAGTTCATAATATGTTGTCAAGATGTAATTCGTAAATTTTAAGGGGAAAAGATCCACAATGTAAAAATATGCATAAGACATTTAATGAAATATTTTGTTTCTGTGTATTTATTAAAGCATTTTACAAGGTTAGAAATGCCCATTCTATGAATGTGCATTATTGATATGAAACAATACGGATGTCATATTTGTATTCGCTGTATTGTAAGTACACGGTGTTTAAGGAATATCTGCCATAGATAAGAGTATACAAAGCTATGTATTTATTTGGTAGTAACATTTGACTAGGTCTCTCCCATTCCTGTCATTAGTACTCGTTAGGTCATGTTGTTGCCTTTGTTTCCTGTAAATACAAGTCCTGTACAGAAATCATTTCAGTGACCGAGAAGGGTCAAAAACATGTCACATTACACTGAGGAGTACTACCAATCCTGTTAATATGACAGCACCTCCTGTAGTATCGAGTAGTGATTACTATATATATGTATATAGGTAGAGGTGATATTTATCATTCATACACATCTCATCATTGTTCACTGCCATCAAGTGTACCTCACAGAACACTTATCTCATCAACTTACTGACTATAATATACAGGACACATTAGTTTTTGTTTAGGGCTGTTTCAGAAAAGATCTACACCACTGAGCATAACTTGAATCACCCTCTTCAAAATGTACTTCTAATCACTTTATTTTTAGATCTGCTACTTCTGGAAGCTATTCCATCAATAAGCAAAATGAGTTGGCCTCGGTGAACTTAAAAGTTTTGGCCAGGGCTATTCCAGTAAAGTAACTACCCTTACCCAGGACTTCACAGGAATTAGGCTTTATTTTGTAGTCTGAAAAGGGAATTCTGGGATGTGGTTGATCTCTAAAAGATAATATTCAACAATGTACAGTTGTGGTAGGATTATGTCAAACTTTAAAAAAATAAAATTAAAGTAAAATTAAATGACAATGGACTTTTTTTAGCAGGGTCAAGGTCAGATGGCAAGGTATTTAAGTACATGTGTACTTTACATGTAAGACAGGAAACCGAATGAAAGGTATGAGGGTTCGACTGGCAATAACACAAACAATTCTGTGATGGATGTACGTGTGTACCTCTGTGTACATGTGTACCTCTGTATGTGTGTACCTCAGTGTACGTGTGTACCTCAGTGTACATGCATACCTCTGTGTACATGTGTACCTCTGTACGTGTGTACCTCAGTGTACATGCATACCTCTGTGTACATGTGTACCTCTGTATGTGTGTTCCTCAGTGTACGTGTGTACCTGGGTGTATGCGTGTAACATGTTGTACACAGTAATATGGTACTGTCTGCCTACGTTATCCCACCTCACCATTCTGTCCGTTCTAACATCCCCAACCATATCTTCAATGATCTGACTAACACAGTTTTCCATTCCTCTTTTTTCTATTTCGTGCCTTTTACAGGTTTAATTACTTTTCTTCCTTGCTTAGCTTTGTATTTTATGTTTATATCTAGTGCTGGCTATATACATGTAAGAGAAGAAAGTTTAAATACTTTGTCACATTAATTTGAGAGATGTAAATATGATCTGTTTTCCGAATGTTAAAAGTGCTGGAACTAATGTGACATTTTATTTTGTTGAGAAATTACTTGATATAAACTCGAAAGAGTGAATTACTTGATATAAACTCGAAAGAGTGCTACAATGAAAAGCCATGATACATGACATGTACTATAATAATATCAAGACTGCCGTGATTTGTATAAATTGAAGTTCTCTCTCAAGGAATCTTTTCCAGCATGATTTACCTTCAATGCATGCTTAAGGAAAATTTGTTTTTAAAAACATCACAGCCCAAATTCAGCCACAATTCAAGGGAGATAATATGTGTAAAAATATGGAAATAAAGTATTAATGTAGAAATATCTGGAAAGTAAAATTATTGAAGAAATATAAAAAGAATATTTAACATATTTTGTCTTTAATTCAATAACAATATCATTTTCTTTACACATTTCTAAACTTTGTTTTGCTAGAGAAATTTGTAGTTTCCGTGTTTTGTGTATATTTGGACCCATCCCTTGCCCTTTGACCCCTCTTTAACTGTTGATTTTTACACATGATGTTGATGCAACTCATGTATGACCAAAGGGGCCATTAAAGGGGAGATAACCCTGTAAGTCAGTGGGCAGGACTGGCATGTGATCGACTTTGTAACTGACAATGCTAGCCACTTGTTGTGTATATATATATTTGTATATACAGTGTGACATACTGAAAATCACTTTGGATTTGTCGCAGATGTGCTGCTTATGCCATCTATGAGCATGATATGTGATAATGATTATTGTAAGCCACTTAATTTTCCTGTATACAATATATTGCGTTATTGTTATTTTCAGCATACCATATTCGACCCAATAAGTGCCAAGGGCATTTAAAAAAATTGAGAAAGATATCAAAAAGGTACTTACGAAGACAAAATTATTGCAAACCTATACAGTTTTGGTCTGTATTTATGCCCAATTGAAATTGAGACCTCAGAAGGGGGAGGAGTGCTTATTGGGTCGAATACGGTATTTACAAATACATTAAGTCACGATCACAGGCTCTGAGTAACAATCGTGCATTCAAATATACATTTGCATTTTATATAATTTTTCAGGAAATATTTGAATTGTATGCTAGCTCTCACAAAATTTTGTGAAAAATTTGTATATCATGAAAATAAGGTGGATTGCATTAGAAGGATTTGGTTTCAACGCATTTAAATCTTTGTCTATGTTTTTATTAAAAGACTTACAACATTTGAAATAAGAATTTCTGAATTGATACGACAATACTGAAGTGATTTGCGGTATGAAGTGTAATAAAATTTATATATCTTGATAATCAAATGGATTCTGGTCTCAGTAGCTTAGTATTTTACTACAGTGTAGTAGGTTTGACATGGTATCGGTTCTTTTGGAATCAACAGATATTGTTATCGATATGTTACATGTTCCACCACGTCCATTCATTATAATATATTGTATACTGTAAACTAACTTAACTTGCAGGCATATTAATTTCGTATTTCAATTCATAACAATTTTTCACAGAAATTCAATTTCGTCATTTACAGTTAAAAAGCTTTATTTAACTTGACGTTTTTGCTGAGATTTATTTTCGTGAATCATAATTAGCTGCGAAATGTTATTGCACGCAATATTAAGATGGTTAACAGTTAGTTGATAATAAAAAAAATTATGATTTTTATAGCCACTTTGACTGTTCCTGGGTTATCCAAGATACTCTCTGGGTTATCCGAGATACAATACCTCATTGGTTATCCCAGATACCCCGTGGGTTATCCGAGATACTATATTGGTTATCCTAGATACTGTGAGTTATCCAAGATACTTTGTGGATTATCTGAGATTTCTCGTGGGTTATCATAAATACCCTGTGGGTTATCCAAGATACCCTGTGGGTATTATGACATACTGTGGGTTATTCAAGATACTCTGTGAATTATCCGAGATACCCTGTGGGTTATTACAGATACATGAGAGGCTGTTTTTCAGTAATTGGTCATAAACCTTGTAATGTCAAGTATGTCCATGGACGCTAACCAATGTTTTGTTAATAAAGAAATTTTTAATTACTTGTCAATGAAATAGTAGGAAGAGAATTACCTGTAGTATGTATTGACAGAGAAAGCTAGATTTGATTGTGTTTTACTGTAGTCGCAATTCTTGGTTTATAAATACAAAGAGAGATCTCTGATGTGATTTAGATAGTTCTGATTTATTGTACGTGACTTTTCTGAGTTGATTGATTTGGTGTGTGTAGCTCATTGGCGTAGTAGGACAAGATTTAGCACACTGACTACAAACAGAAATAAAATAAATACATGACAAGAGATACTAGTGTTTACTTTGTGGTTTTCAATTTGAAAATTTGATGAATGTATTTCAGGGGAACTTGATATTTCTATAGAAATCATCATTATAGAACATCAGATTCCTGAATCAGGTCGCCAACCATCTAGTCATTTATATGTACAGCTATGTGATAGTGATGTACTTTTGAGATGCCTGTATTAAACATTCACAAAAATTCCTCAAAGGATGAAGCTTTGAAACAGCTGGATTGTCTGGTACCATGCATAGTCAGTCCTATAGGTCATACTAAGTCAGCTACTGATGAACTTTTGTTATGGGAGTAGGCAAGAGTTATACCAAGTAAATATCTATTAGTCTTCTGGACTCGGGTTACCCTATGTTAAGTAGTATGCATGTACTTATGGACATTGTTTAGGTAAATTGAATGAAAGCTGACCATGAATAATAAGTCCTATCTTTCAATGGAACAGGCAACAGTTTCACCAACATTCCTTAACTTAAAGGAATTCTTTGCCTTGGAAATATCCATAGAAAATCATTACAGCTGATGTAAACAGCTGATGTAAAAAAAAAAACATTTGAAATATTAAAATATTGATGAACTTCTGTAACGCTTTCCTATGGAGAATTTTATGTTAAAGGAATGCTGATGAAACTGGGCTCTGATGGAATAGCTCTGACGAAGATGGTAAGGATAAGATGTAAAGTGTATAAAAACACAAGTGTTGTGTCAGGAATGGAGACTGCTGTCAAGTTGATGACAAATGATCACCATACCTTTTCTATGACAACGTTTGTTTGCTTCCATTAACTGAAGTTTCATCAACAGTGTACAAGCTTGTTAAATCCATACCTGATGATGAGAGAATACATAAACACAATAGTATGCATATTTATTGCTTCAAGTAAATCGTATCCTACAGACAAACGTTTATATTAAGGATCCAATGTTATCTGGAATGCAGCTTTTGATATTACTTCTTCGACGCATAAAGATAATAATAGCAGATGCATCTAATGTCGACATTTGCCTGTTCATCTTGTAACAAAGTTTGGCCATACTGTAATTAAACCCAATAAGCGCCCAGGGCATTTAATAGGACCAGATTTGGACAACCCTTTAACAAGATTAGTGCACAAAGCAAGCCATAAATCAATTTCGCTAAATACATCCAATAAAGAAACTGATGGTTTTCATATTTTGCATTTGATTTAAAGTTCAGAGAAATTGTGTCTTCAAAAATTTTGAGGGTCAAATACAGTTATTGTAAAATAAGGAATGTAAACTAATTCTGACATAAATGATTGATGATAAAGATTATTTCTTCACTCCTGTGCATTTATTTTATAGAACTATAGCATTTATATAGATATCTAGAACATTAGAAGAAGTCTGATTTCCTCCATTTTAACAGGTTAGTAGAACATCATAATAACCTTACTAAAAGTCTAAACCTAAAATGCAGTAGCCATCCTCTGATCAGCCATATCCAAAGTGTAAAATCATAAGTATTCAATTACTGCTTATTTAATAAGTTATAATTCTATGACTTCAAACAGGGTGATGCTGCTAAAATGGAGATTGAAACTTATTTTTGACAAACTTATGTGGTTCAGATAGGGGATACTGTCTCAAGCCTTCAGACGAATGAAGAAAATGTGTACAACATTGAGAGTTTATTTTGGGTTCAATTGTCTTTATATGTTATACTGTGCACAAATAAAGAAAATGCATCTGTTGTATCACATAACTTTTAGTCTGGAAATGTTAAATAAATTAAAGAAATTGAAGTGTTAAAAGAGTTTGTGTGGCTGAGACTGGACGATAGAAAAAGAATCTCGAATAGATGATCATTGTAGTTTAGGCGAGCTATCATTCATTTTACAGGCATGTATATGGCCAATATTTAAGATTAATTTCAATTTGTTCATTTAAAGCTTCTAGTATGTAAATGTAGAAGGTTCATAGATGTCCGTACACATGTATAACATTTTACAAGACGGAAGCTTCATCATTATAACATTATACAAGTCGGAAGCTTCATCATTATCATGTTAAATTATCACCCCATTCAAATCATGATTTGCATGCTAAGGTGATGTAGAACTACATACAAGTGTTAAGTTGGTACCAATATTGTTTGATTTTACTGGTAAATGATAGAGGTAGATACTGATTTGTTATTGTCTAGACTTTAGTGAGACATATTGACAGTGAGATGACACATTAATTAGCTACAGATTTGTAATCCAGCTCTGTAATTAAGACCGAATCTTTATATTGAGTTTACCAAGAAATGTGAATTGAAACTGAAATAAAAGTGCGGATAAGCATGAACATAGATTTCTTGTTGTGATTTTGAAAATACAATACAGCTGCAGTACTATACTTTTACAAGAGGTATTGTTATATACATGTAAAGATGCTGCTACATGTAAAGATGCTACACTGCTGACAAATGGTATTTGTGGCTATCAAAAACAGGAGCAGGCGAATCAGTATTTTTCTTCAGTTACAAACCCATCATTTCACTGAGAGGACATAACAAACTAACAAATTATAAAAAAAGAAATTCAGAAAGAGCACATACAAATTCAACACTTAATTCTTGAAATTTTGTTTATTATGATGTGATGATGTTTTGAATACATGAAGACTGAGAAAATGATTACAAAAGTCACTGAGATATACCCCTCGCTTGTTGAGCAGAACGAACCAGATACGTGTCAGAACATACCAAAATTTGGTCATAATTATTTTTGTGCCAAGTATCTGTCAAAATACAACGAATAGTGTATGCAACAAGATAAAGAAATGAGAATAAGTTGATGAACAGATGGACGTGTATAGTAATTTTGATGATTCGCTAATTCATTCATCTTCACTTTTAAATACTGACATTCCACCTCAACACACAAACACACACCATTTTTACTGACATTTATACTGAATTGCTCCATACACTCGCCTTACACCTCTTCATGTCACACAAAACACGACACTTTCATATGTTTGTAAGACTCATGTTAATATATTTAACCTGCACAGAATTCAGAATTAACAAGCATGTTGTGTAAGGGTATTCTGGTACAACCAACATATGTATACCAAGTAAATACATTTACATATGAAATGAAATTGGATTCAGATTTAGATACCCATTTTTTTTATTTTTTTTTTTATTTCTTGGACATTATGTATCATTTATCTATTTCATTAATAGCCAAGAGTATGTGTATAATATGCAGCGCTGGACTTGTGATTACCCAGACACCGATTATCCAGAAAACTCAAAATCTGAACAGAAATGCCAGAGCTTAACTCCATTTGCCCTCTTCTACTTCTAATAATATAACTTCTGTCTACTCAATTCATAGCTCTTCTACTCTTGGCAGCTCTTCCATGTATATACTCGAATATCTTCTGAGAAGACTTTTCTTCTTAGAAGAGTGTAAATCGAGTTGAGCTCTGGGAACAGATTTGATTATTACAGAATTTCGCAGTCTGGAAAATTTCATTTTGGACTGAGGACACAAGTGTTCAGATTATTTAAGAGTCCGCTGAATTAATTAAACTCACCACATAGCGATCAAGAATTCTATTGACAAATACACTGTACTCATATTAAAATGTTATTGCAAACTAAAATCTAGTATTACGAAATAATTATTAATTAAAAAAATTCGTTTTAATTCAAATGATTGCTGCAGTTTGGCATATAGACAACAGTTTTGAGGCTTAATGCATTAAAGCACTTTTAATTACCTCGTCATGAGTTTATATATATGTAGCGTATTAGGGTGTAGCCAGTTATTTTAGTGGGGATGAAATTTTTGCGATTTCGCAGGATTGCTATAATCACAGCAATCTGATTCACTAACTATGGATAAATATTATACCCATAAAGTCAGATCAGTGAATATTTAAAATCTCTAAAAAATTTGTTTTTAGTTAAAATCGCAAAACTGCCAAAATAACTGGCTGAATTGTATCAGATCAGGGCTGACCCCTAAAATAATATATGAAAAATAATCAATACTGTTACAGTATACAGTCTTATCAATATCAACAGTCCCATCCAGATCTTGATATTGCAGTTCCATTTCCATAAAGTAAAACCAATTCCTACACGATCACATTCTCTCAGAATCACTTTTCCATTAAACTCATTTCTTTCATTTTGGTGGTGAAGAATTTCTCCAGCGTGTTTGCACACTTGTAATATTCAGTTTCCGGTTTATTGTACGCTCTACAGTTTGTGAAAATCCTCGTCATGTCCGCGATGAACAGTCGTTTATGGCAGTAATAACGATTTTTAAGCCTTTCAGTCATTGTTTTCAGATCTAAAATCAGAAACGAAAATTTTTTGTTTCAATTAAAATAATTAATATTTGAAATAAATAAGTTATTCTTTACTGTTTAAAACAGAATTTATTGTAAATGTTGATCAAATTCAATTTTGTATTAATCTTCTTCCAATTAACCACAAAACAAGCATATGCAAGAATGTGTAAACTTGTAACAATTATTGATAAATCTGAAAGTGTTATAGTAAAAAGCTGATCAGAAGCTGTATCTACACAATGTGTACATTAGCTCTAGAGGAGAACTCACCCATAGGAAACTTGATGTGATCATAATAGTCGGGAGCTTCAGACTTATCCACTGGCTTCTGAAATGGCCACGAACTGGCATGGGACTATCAAATAGAATGATACAACTATGATAATCATACAAGTGACTTTAAAGTACATTATTGAACATCTTCAGTTTATGTTAAAACAAAGATTTCATGTCAACATCTTGTCTTAAATAAAAAATAAAGATCATATTTCAATGTTTTATATCAATTATTAGCCAGAAACAATTTGAAAGTCAGGGTTATTTATCCCATAGTTGCTAGGGAGAAGATAAGTCATAACTTTTTTACCAGGCAATATGAAAATACCTCTACTGAGCAACTGTAATTTCATCCAGTGAAAGATTTTGGTTGTTAATAAACAGCAAGCAAATATCTTTCACTTGGGTTGAGATGACAGACCTATGTAAAGTTATATTAGTCTACATCCAACAAGAGGATAGCTATAGTTCTCTCTGAAGAGGTATAAATATATTGATTATGTTTCAGATGAAGGATATGAGTTATATATACATGTAGCAACCTACCTTAACTTGCTGTAGTATGGTTTTGATTGCTGAGTGAAGTTGTTCAGTCTCCATGGGTGTTTCTTTGCTGTAACAGTCAAATTAGGAAAATGGTTTTACTCATTCATCCCTGAAATTTCATAATGGACTAGTCTAGTCATATTTTTGTTAGAGGTTAACTGTGTCATCAGGGGTGAACAAATTAAACTAAAGGTTCAAGGGAGTCAATGATCCTTTACAAAATGTTTGGTACCCCGGCTGAACCACATGTTATTTCTGAAGTACTGTAAATATGATTTAGCAGTATTAAATCATATTTCTGAGCATTTTGTGCTAGAAACTTGCACAGAAATACAATTCCCAAACTATATGTTGTACAAGTTTTTGATTCAGCAATAATTATAAATACAAGAATTCATCATCCAAAATTGAATTGTGAAACAATAAATTACATCGTCAATATGTACAACATAAATGAGTAAAACAGCTTTTTTATGAATATATTGAATATAATATCACAGCAGTATCTGATATAACAATTACAGCATACCGTCCTTTTTAAAATTTTCAGAAACACCTACTTCTTTTCGACCGGTGGTTTCCAGCCCAGATCGTGAAGACCTGGTATATTTTCCACAGGTATCTGACGTACGCCCTCCTTGAAGCAGGTCAGACCAGGGTAGACCTTCTGTAGCTGTTCCTGCTTCTTCTCTATGATGGTCTTCACAATCTGTCACAGAAATCATTTTATAAAGGATTCATCACAACCAATGGTAACAAATCAATGACACCCACCTTAAAACAAAATTGACATTATCAGGCCAAGTGTCATTTATAACTATAGAAACATGAACCCTTTGCTGTTTTCCATGACATTGTGCAACTGTACTTTGATTACCCTTCAAATGGAAATAGATTTTTTGAATGTGGAAAAAAATCCATTTTTTTATAAACAATCTGATCACAAAGCTGGCCTTTTCAGCTATGTCATAAAAATCATAAGATAACCATTCCTTTTTGATTGGTCAGTTGTTTTTCTCCTCAAATGCCTTGAGTTTTACTATGACATAGTCCAAGGGTACATAAAATAATGGTGATAGTAACGGCTGGACCCCAGAGCATTCATGATGATCTGGGGTAGATGTAATGAGAGTGATAGTAACCCCTGTGTTATGAGGGATGCCTAATAACCAACCTCCTTCTGTTTCCTGATCACACTAGAGAAGTCTGTGTAACAAATCCGAGGATTTAGTTCACAACCCATCAGAGTCGCTCCCTCGTAGTCCTTGATATAACCTAAGTAGGCCGACCTGTTCATCTTGATGTCTTTAGAGAACCCCTGAAATAGAAACAGGTATCAAACTTGTACTATACAGAATTTATTCTGACATGAAACATATACAGGATTTAAAAAATTATAATCAGTTCTTAGAAATTAAAAGCAAGTGTTTATATCATTTGCTTCTAAATAAATTCCAATTAAATTTCAATTTTTTACGAATTAGGTATTTTGATAATAATATATTTAAACTATGTCAATTTTAGCAAGAGCAGACACATTGGGAACTGAAAGATGGTGAACTTTGGTGGAGGTCAGTAGTGATTCAGATATACAAATCAATTGTCAAACCTGGGTAGAGAGGCAAAAGACTTATCAAACCACCTAGTAGCTGGTTCTCTCTGAAGCTTCTACTTTTGATAATACTGTATCCTATATCATATATATAAGAACAACTCACCTGTTTCTTGAAATATCCAATAGCATATTCGTCAGCAAATGTGAGGAAGTGAAGGACACTGTGTCGGATATGGTAATCTTTTAGATGATTCATCATATGGGTCCCGTAGCCCTAAACACCAAAAACGTGAATGTTTGTTAAACTGTTAGGCAGCGAAATATTGATATCGATATCCAAGGTTGTATTTTTATATAGAATATACATAATCTGTTATAATGTTCAAAATTGTTTGGATCATAAACAAGATAATGTATTTCTTTCAGGAACTTTTTCAAGTAACCAAATTTTAATACTAATACATGTGCAGTGTACTTTATTCTGGAAATATTTTTGGTTTATGGTACAGTAATACAGAAGATAAGATTTACACCCAGAGAAAAGGACAATGGCCTGATTGACCATTTACTTATAACATTGATCATTGTGTCATCATTAGTATCTCTTCATTTAGAATTTCCTTCCAAAAATTTACAGGATTTCTAAGACATTAAATGGTTAACAAAAATCTTATTTCCAGTCTATCAGAAGCCATTTACACTCGTCAACTACCGACATTCTCGTCTTTACTTGTTCATTGGACGTAATAGCACAGAAAACAATCACGATAATCTCACCTTTACTTGTTCGTTGGACGTAACAGCACAGAATACAATCTCGGTGAAGCCTTGGGTAGGGAACATTCGGAAACAGATGCCTCCTATCACCTTGTTGTCTTTGATCAGCGACAGACATTTGTGTTTCCTGTTGAATTGGAAATTTTTATCAGACATTTAGAAGATATTCTGACAAGAGCAAAGCTTCAATTTTTTTGACAGACAAACTTCATGGTACTGTATTCATTTGAAAGTACCATATTGCAGGTTATGTTTGAGGTTCAGAAATTGTGGTAATATGTTGGGACACATTTCAAAATGTGTGACAAATGGTATCCAAATATACAATGATTTACATCATAATACTACATAGATTACTCAAGTTGATGATGAACTCACGGATCGAACACCAATCGGGTAATATATTCCTTGGGCATGCGTGGCAGCTGGTGAGAGAAGACATTCTGTAAGCCGATGAGCCAGATAAGTGTCTGTTTGGTAGGTTTGTTACTAAGACTATTGGCCACCACGTGGAACTCTATCACTCCCTTTATCTCCTCTCGTCGTGCTGACTCGTCCCTAGCCGAGTGGGCAGGGAACAGAGATGTCTGTAACAGAAGATAATGTATTTAGTTGCTGAAGATTAATAGAATCTTACATGGGTCTGTCAAGTGGACCGGGATATCTCAACCCAAGTGAAAGATTTTGGCCGATCACGAGGGTTGAGATATCCCTGCACTTAACAGACCCATGTTTGATTCTTTTTCTCCCATACTTAGTAGAAAAAAATGATGAAATTCCACTTGGTTTCCAGCTTTTTCATCGCACAATTATCGTAGGAACGTTTCTATGCATGAAAATTGATGACGTCATCTACAATGCGCGCCACAGTTATGCCGCATGTATTGATGACGTCACGTTATTGTCTAGCCCGTTTGAGCTGTCTTAAACCCCTGTGTAAGATAGAGATATCTTTTCCCTTGCAACCACGGGATATCCCTGTGAAGTATGGGAGAAAAAGTTATTTCGTTCCATCATTTTGTTGGATTAATCATAATTTCTGATTGTTTAGTTTTATTTATGAACTTTTTCCATACTTTATAATCTTTCCAGATTCCATTCTGGAAGTACTTATTAGTATTGCCCTGGGAAATTTTTAAGAAAATGTCAGATATGTACAGTTGTTGTGTGTTACTTTATTTAATTGAACTATACCAAGATGAGTGCAATTACTTGGAAATTATTTTTTATATTATTTAAAGCCTACATCAAAGTTTTCTGAAGTTTGTAGAATAATGAAATATATAATACATTTTACCTAGATTCTTGAATATTTGAACTAATGGCAAAAGACTTCATTGCAGTGAAGTCTTTTACCATTAATCAAAATAATTAACTAAAATAAGCAAAAAATAAATTCTCTCAGAAACAATTGATTTAAAAGTAGATAATTTAAATGTTTGTAAAATATATATATAAATTGGAATGCCTACATCAGGTCCGACCATCTTTTCCGGTTCAGTAATGGTAGCCACCACCTCAGCCAGATATTCAGCACTAATGTCTCCATCAATACGCTTCCTCTTCACATCCTCAGGACTAAAGGCATCCTCCAACTTCCTCTTGAGTTCACTTCCACCACCTAGTCAAACATAAAGTTATCACTATTTATTCATTAGCACAGAGAAATAATCCTAACCATGTAGATGAAATAGATTTTCAAATCATCAAAGCAGTCCACCCTTTAAAACAGACCGTATCAGATTATATGAAAATACTCATTTAGCCAGCGGGTTGTTTGATACTAGAACCCTCTTCCTGAAGCCTTTATTACTGCGGCAACAGTGAAATCATTTGAGGCTCCTTAAGACAAACACTGGAGGACAACCCAAATGTTATTTCAACCACAAGATAGATGAGGGAGCACTAATTCATACCCGAGTGGTCAGCATATAAATATAATTACAATACATGCTTGGCTGGGCTCACACTAACTTTCCAGTTTGCTCAGCAAAAGTTGCGAAAGTTTTTTTTTTCTCTTTAGCAAATAGGAATTTCATTTAGCAAATTGTGCATTCAAAATATTTCATTATGAAAAACATTAAATTACTTAGAAGCATCAAATAATTATTTTATGCATCAATTGAAAAGTACACACATACAAAAGATCCTGATCAATCATTAAACCATACTCCGTCGTGTGTATTGCAACTTTACATCCCTTCAACATTAAAATATATATGGCACAGTAACTGATTTAGACTTGCTATGAAAATAATGTGACTGATAAAAACGATGTTTGAAGCTCATGTCCGTGTGATTGGATATCGGGTGTGTGAAGAAAACCTTAAGCATTTTTTTTGCGAAATAGGATGATTTATTTTAGCAATAAGCCAGATCGATTTGTTAATAACAAAAATGTGAATGGGTAGCGCGAGCCCTGCTTGGTTCTGAGATAATGATTACTTACTTGGTTCTGCCTTTGAGTTGCGTCTGGTTGCTGGTATGAGTCCAGGACTCACATTGATGGATGTGTAGGTTTCACCACTAGCTACAGGGACAGTTCCTGACGTGGTGAAGCGATTTAGACCACTCACTCCTGTAGCCGTGGGAGGCGCTGGAGCTGTTAAAAGAAATTGTACGTGTGAAGTATAAAATCAAATAAAACATTCTTACCAGTCACCAAGGGTTTGACTTCTGAAAATTTTTATCAGTAACCGATAAAAAGTTATAATACGTATGATCTTTTTTACTAAAATTAAAATCTTTTGATTATGTAATAGGGGCATAACAATACTTCAGACTATCAATATACTGTAGGTGATAATTGCTCCTATTATTTAATATATATCAAAACATACCAACCGTGAATGTTGCTTCAAGTTATTCACGTAGAATATTTAGTAATCCATTCTTCAATAATGTAAACAAGAGAACTATTTTTCATTGACATAATGACATAATTATGTTCTACAAGTTGCTTATGCTTGTGGGTATACAAGGCCGTTTTCGTTTATACTGTATGACTGGTTGGACCTAGTTGGTTTTAAATTGATGACAGACCTGGTGATTTCCATTTTCAGAAGAACCTTAACAAATTCCTTAAAGGCCTGTATCAAAATCTGCAGGTTCGTCAGGTTGTACACTAAAATAATTGGTCCGACCAGTCCAATTGTAGAATCGAAAATTGCCTAAGTTACCATCTTCATAACTCTTATACCGTATAACCGGGTTTTTTTTACCCCGCAGGGATTGTGTTTTTTCGCAGGACATAGCTAGATCACAAAAAATTTGATCCATGAAATACTGAGATATAATTGAATCATTTAAACTTTGAAAGCCAGATGGTGATAATTTAAAACTGCGAAAAGTTTGACACGCCAAAATAATTGGCTGTACAGTATTCCAATATTCAGATGTAAACCACAGTACACAGGGTTCAGCCATGCTCATAGCATAACTTGAATGATTCTTACTGTGATTTGTTGAGTCATCAAAATCTAAACAGACAGATGCCATACGATTATTACTAGGGGACGATCCTGCCATATTCGCTGCATTCTGGGAAAACTCAGGATCCCATATTGGTGAGTTTGTACCATATACCTCTTCTTCCAACATTGATAAAAATCTGAAGAAAAAAAAACCCATCATTTTACATTCCATGTGGATGGATTAGAGCAAACAATGTGGCATAATAAATCAAAAAATTATCTTTCATATTTTTTCTTAATAATTTTTCCCCTGAACTGAGCATCAATTATACATTTGACTTTTTGAGGGTAGTTTTTCTTATCAGAAATTCACCGCTGATACACAATTGCAATGAAAATATGATATTGATAATCTACTCAACTATATGGAAGTTTTAAACTTTTACCGCTTTACACATATTTCATTGGTTACTAAATTGATTTCCATCAGGCTACCATAATGATGAATTTGCAGTGATTATGATATTGACCACAAAACAAAACTGCACAAATAGTTGACATATTCCAGTGCAAAGTTTTATTGCACAAAAAAAAAAAGCTTTACTATTAAAACTGATACCATTTAATGATGCCTGATAGGACTATCGATGGAAATGACAAATACTTCCTGACAATAACACAATCCATTACCTTGGAAAATGGGTCAGCACAAGAGTTCTTTTTTCAGGTGGCATCTTTTCTTTTTCGGCTCGAAATTTATCGAGAAGTTGTCTGCGCATAGTTTGGAAGACCGAGCGTAGAAGTGTGCGACCAAAAATGAGCGTGGTCTCGTATCTTGTCAGGCTGTCACAGAAGGCAGGGACGTGGCAGTAACACAACCACCTGTAGTAACAATAGAAATATGGTTAAATTCTTAACTATTACAAAATCTACAACCAATAGAAGACTCTCAAGTTAAAATTGGAAATGGAATAAGCCTTTTTGAAAAATAAGCTACATAATAATAATGATTTTCTATGTAACTTCTTGCTTTATCTTGTGGAATATTTAGTTTTAAAGCCAACTATTTGGAAAAGACAAATATTAATAAGTTCATCTGACAAATAAATATATTCATTTGGATACACCTTCTTCAAATTCAAAAGAGTATAGCTGGAGATTTAAGAAAGATGAACAAAGAAATTTGATTTCCTAAGAATTTCCAGAATTACAGAAGTTTTCAAGGACCTGTGGTGGCCATGTTTTCACACCTTACCTGATATAGGTAACTTGAACCTTACCTGGTATAATTAACCTTGTACAGTAAAATTCTAACATCCTTAATGTACTCTGTTTTATACCTTACCTGGTATAATTAACTTTGTACACAGCCATATCCTCTGTACCAGCATGCTGTGTCCTGCTGGTTGGTGTCTCTAACTTCCAGTGATTAAGGCAATGTAAAAACATCTTGGCTAAATCGTACATCGTCTGCCATTCCCGCTGAGCTAGATGTCCAAACTTGTACACCACAAAGTTTGTTACTCCCTGTGTTAGTAAAACAAATCTATATTATCAATCTTAAACATCATCAAATCATATAACTTACTAGCATGTTATTAAAATATTAAAGTGGATTTTAAAAGTATTAATAAAACAAATCTATATTTATAATCTTCAACATCATAAAATCATAACACTTACTAGAAAGTTATTAAGTGGATTTTTACAGTATTATCATTAATAGATTAATGCATCTTGAGCAATGTTCTGTAGCAGGACTAAACCGGGTTTAACATCGACGACCTGGTAGTTTAATCTGTAGAGCATCTGGCTAGTGTCCAGGTGTTCCAGGTTCTATCCCCGTTCTGGTTGCTACATTTTCTCCTCTCCTGTGAATAAGTTTAGATCAGTGCCTAAAGAAATAAAATATGTAAGTTAACTTACCTTTGCTATACTAGGTTTTTCAAAAGGTGGACTTCCTAAGGGCCCTTCTATGGTCGGCTGGCTCATGTTCAGAATACATTTCCGGAGAAGCTGAAATTTATCATTCTTACATCAGATTTAACCTACATCCTACATCAGTACTTTAAAATGTAGTATTCTTACATCAGATTTTATGTATCTATATCCTACTGGTACATTTTATACTGTGAAATCATTAATTTTCGTGGGGATTTAATTTTCGTGAATTTCGTTTTTTGACCAAATTCAACGAATTTACATCCCCACGAAAATATATACCTATACCAATTAGGGCTGCCGCGATACGGCAGAAGCGTACCACGATATATTGCGATACACAACAACTGTATTGTGATATGTATTGCAATATTTTGACCTTAACATATGTGTTGTCTATTTTGTATATATTCCATAATAAAAACACCCATTACATTATACAAACATACAGTGCTATGTTATGTAGTTTTACATCGATTTGAACCATGTTGTTGAGTAACAAAAATGTTCAAATGTGTTCTTGTTTTAAAAAAAATACGAGTCTGTTTGTGAAAACGCTAGGCTAACTGTTACAGACGATCGTAACCTAATAATGCAATATCTAAACATGATAGTGTCTGCAAATATTTACACTTTTGAACCTAAATGATGAACAAATTTACGTACAATTGTCCTGGCAAAATAAGCTTACGATCGTGATTAAACTTCAAAGGGCTGACCGGCTTGCAGTGTTGTTTTGACACGTGTAGGAAATCGAAAATGGCGGCGGACGATGAAGCCTGAAAAAGCTGGCAAAATCCCTGCAGCCATGTATTCACCGGGCCTTAAATGTGTTTAGAGAATTAGATATTCCGGTATTGTTGATTGATGGAGCGAATCAGCTTGATAATATTTCAGAAACTAGCCTAATGTCATATTGTTTATATTCAACGTCATGCAAATGTTTGAATCATTTGAACATTATACACGTTAGTTACAAACATTTGACCGACATCTGAATCGAATGAAAACGAAAAGGATACCCACATGGCTTCATATTATCGGAAAGGAAAACAAATACAACTTGCTGGTTTTGTTTTAATGACAGGACGTTTTAATTATATCAAATTAATGAAATTATGATACTAAGAAAACATATCGTAAAAAACCGGTACAGGTAAACTGTATCGCGGTACAATATTTTTTGGTGGTGTATTGCAATATCCCAATATACCGGTGAACCGCGGCAGCCCTAATACCAATGTCATGTAAGTTCATGCGTTCATACATTGTAGGATGATTAGTACCTCACTACATGTACATAAAATCTATTTCGGGGACATATTGTTCAAAACAAAAATAGTTTTCAGAATTTCATAGACTTCATCAACATGTACCAACAAATAATTGATTGAGTATATCATGAATCTATCAATGTGACACGATAATTGTTTGTTGGACACATCTGTAAAAACACTGGCTGAGTACCGACTCTAGCTTGTGATTGTGACTGTGTTGTGTGGTAGAGCTTAGTTCCGGTTGAGCGATCACACAGTACAGGTGACAGTGTCGACTGTGTATTTTTAACAGTGATGTGTAAATAAGGTCTCCTCCACGAATTTAAGTGCCAACGAAATTGTAAAATTTTAGAATCGACGAAAATTGAGCCCAACGAAAATAAATGATTTCACAGTACAAGTCTTTACATATCTATCAACACATTTATATTGCAGTGATGACTTTCACATACCTATTTACTGACAAATCTAAACTCATCATTGACTATGCCATATTACTGTTAATCAGGCTACCATTAACAGAAGTAGCATTAATAGAAGTCTCTAATTTAGTTAAAATATCATTTATCACCAAAGTTTGGAATAAACACAATACTTACTTTCATTTTCTGAGCTACTAACAAGCTAAATTCTTATTAGACCAAACAAAAAAATGTCTGTTTAGGGTTACATTGACAAAAAATAATAGGGTCAGTAGGTTAGGATTTTTTTGTGTGTGTCTTTCACTCTAAGATAATGGCCGGAACCGGAGTCTGAGATTGAAATCCCAACTTTTAATTTTTTTTTCGTAGAAAAGTGGAAAAAAAATTAGAATCGGGGGTAAAAAAATTAGAGTCTGTCGGGTGACCCTAAGTAGACATATTATTTTTTGGGCCTTATTCTCAGACACAAGAATATTGTTTATATTAATGGTTTTATCAGAATTGAGCCATGGTGGGATTCATACCGAATGGTACAATGCACTCTAAATAAACTCTATAAGGAATTTTGTTGTTATTAATTTTGCATACTTTGAACAGGTAGAAGTAAACTTGTTTTGTTTCTGCGTCTTCCTCCTTGTGTACACACATGAACAGGTTCTCAACATCAACAACAATTCTCAACAGACGATTCAGTTCCGATTCCTCTGTGTTTTCTAGGTGGGATACATGGGCACCTGTAAATGATAACTTTGGTGTGTATATCTCGGTGAGACATTCAAACAATAAATACATTTACCACTGGCCAATTAACTCGATTTGAGCTCTTCCAAGACAGTGATTTTCAGGGTATTTTGTGTGGGAAAAATTTTTTGTGACAAATTGGGAATTTTTATTGCAAAAAGACCAGTTTTGGGAAAAAGTTGCCCATTACTAAACATGGTATTATAGGTGATTAGATATTGTAAAAAAGTAAAAGTAAACTCTTTCATTTTATCAAAAGGTAACAATAATTAAAACAGTTTCAGAGTAGTTTGTTTTAGATTAGACAACAAGGGAAGAGATTTCCTGGTTTTATTTGTTTTTCAGCGATTTGATTTGGGAATTTTTCATTGCAATTGGGAAAAAAATAGGGGGTTTGGCATTGGGAATGGGGTCGTTTACCGACCCCAGTTATATAAGGAAAAAAAATCACTGCAAGAAGAGAAGTCCTCTACGAACATCATCCAGCTTGTAGATGGAAGAGCTTCCAGAAGCCAAAGAGCTACAAATCGAATGGTCAGAAGTTATATTTTTGTCGCAGGAGGAGAGAAAATGAAGCGGCCAGATCAGGACCAGTATTCAAACTTGGGACCTCCAAACACTAGCCAAATGTTCTACTGCTGAGATACCTGGTCACCAATGACAAACCCTATCCAATCCTGCTACATATCATAAAAGTAGATGATGGCAAATCTGGTTAGGATTGTACAGTATTACAATACCATATGAAAGACACCGAAGGTTGAGATAGAAAAAATCTGACACAGCTACAAATTTGATAATTTATGGAATATGAACATATATGTTATTGTAGCGATTGGATTTGGTCAATCATCGGTGACCAGGTAGTTCATTCGTTAGAGCATGCAGCTATTGGTGGGAGGTCCTGGGTTTTGATACAGGTCTGGTTGCTACTTTTTCTCCTCTCCTATTACACACTATTAATTCCAGGAGATCTTACACTTTTGAAACGCTGCTATAGATTCCTTACCCAGCGTGTGTGAGCAGCTGCGACATGGATCAGTGAGGTTAGCCAGTGGCTGGGATACATCCATCCTCGGAGGAGTAGGGGGTGGGTTCGGATTCTTCCATCCATTGCATTTACATGAATCAGACTGCTAAAGAAAACATTTCAAGTAAAATTTTGTTCTGCTTTCAGGAAAAAATTATAAATGTGCTAATTATGTGTTATTATGAATTATTATCTATTGAAAAACTTTTGTGTTTTATCAGCTTATGCCATTGTTTACCTTTTGTAAAATGTAACAGTGGCCTACATTTATATTAATTGTCAACAATTAGCATCTAATGTTTCATTTCCCTATTACAAAACAATTTATTCAACTTGTGAATCACAACAATAACTTAATTATCAAAAAAACAAAAACTTGGATAAGACACATCTTCCAACTGGATGTAAATAAGCGTCAGTTTGTAAACAACAGGAATGATAGAACCTTGCACGATGAATACACAGCCAACTTTTCGAGCTTTTTGGTCTTTGGGTAGTTCAATACGATTGCCTTTTTCTGTGCTATTCGTTGGAGATGATTAGGCCTTGACATTTCCCCCGTTGTTCCCTGTGTCAGAGTCTGTTTTGACTGTGCACTGGTTCCATTTTGGAGGGGTTTGTCTGAAGCGTCAGACATCTTTCGGTCCGCTTCAACCCATTCGGAACACACGCACCGAAGAGTTCCGATGAGCTGGGTCGCTTAAGTCGGTAGAAAGAGGTTTCCGGTTTACAACACGTGTTGTTTGTGAAATGACAGTTTGTGGTATTTTGTGAAAATGGGGGTCGACACGCAGCAAACACATAGACCAGGACAATGGAAACAACAAAATAAATCTCATAAACATGGTAAACATAGAAGTAAAGGCGAAATAGAAAGACAATCGCAAGGTAAGTCACAGATGTTGAGATTTACAACGGAGACCAGTGAGTGTTTTAGTTGGGGAAAACAATCTTGATTAGACTCTGATCAATTTTCATATTTGCTGTGATTAAAAATCATATTTCTGAAACTCTAAATCTTTTTTTTGTGCAGTCAATTAATGATGGTGATAAAGTGATTAATTTATTCGTATACTATCTCAGATCACCAGATTACTACCATTCAGAAATTCTACAAATAACCTGTCTGTTGACAATTTTTAAAGCATCAATATAAATCTGTTTCAGGTAGAGTAAATTTGAAGACACTTTCACGAAGAAATAAACAACAAGCAAGGAAAAATGATAGAAGACATCAGGTAAAAAAAGAACAAATTTAACCAGAGACATAGGTATCCAAACAAATTCAGCAACTGTTACCCTCAAACTCCCCACGTTTTCCAGTCTAATTCATCCTGAAGACTTGATCAATCCAAAACTGGGGTCCAAGAAACTGTAACGCACATACTCATCTGTTAGACATTCTGCCTATTTTCATGATTATCTAAAATAACAATCTCAACCACTCAGCCACCACAACCCCAAAAAAGGAGTAAAAACATATTTCGACTGTAAATGTTAAGCTTTTAGATTGTTCATCATTCTGGAAATTATACTTATCGTTTATGTCTACTACAGGCCCAGCAGATCAGAAAGCAAAAGAGAGATGAAGTTTTGGAGAAGAAGAGAAATAGGGGCAGTCAAGGATCACCTCCTCATTTTGTGGTAAGACTCTTCACCACGCAGGCCTCAAAGTTGAGAGAAATTTACTCGCATATGCGAGTAAATTTTGCCAAAGGCGAGTTAAAATTAACGATATATCGCCAAACGGCGAGTAAAAAATTCCTTAATATTTCCGGATTTATTTTGTGTTCCGTTCTTTTAGTAGTAACACATATCTAATCTGTGTCAGAAAAGCGCTTAAAAGCATAATCACTGCCTGTTGTAAAACGTGTTGATGACCATACCTCGTGTATCAGTAGCAATATGGCGGCAAATAGGCCGGGGCAAATCCCCCGACTTGTTTTGGCTTTAAAAAGTCAAAATAAACAGAGAAAAATGGAAGATTTGACTCGGGATTCATGTGAAAAAAAGGGACTGAAGCCAATACATCGACAGGAAGCAAACGCTTTGACATGGCTGAACAAATGTTGTGATTAAGACATGACAAAGGTACGATGTTTTGAAAGATGTGTGAACAGATTATTAATTGATCAATGGCCGGCAAAACAGACTTTGTGTCAAACTACTGATTGTTACGAAAGAGACAGACCCTTGTGCGACACAGACAGACATTAAGACATTCATGAAAATGTTATCGCTTCAAGTTCAAACGAAAGTACAGTCGGACACAACTTTCAAACAACGCAAACATTGTGATGCAAAAACATTGCAAGATATGCACATAAAGTTCGTCAATGCATACATGTATAGAATCGCCAAGCCAGAACTAAATTCCAAGCCGCTGGTAGACATATGCAACGAAAAACGGACTATTTATACATTTATATATAAATTACTTATATTACCGTATATAGAAATGTAAACAGATTGAAAAATGGTTTAAAACAAAAAGGAATCTGAAGTACAAAGGCTGTTTAGTGGGACATTGCAGTTGTTGAATAAAAAGAGTTTAAACCAACACAAAATTAAGTTTTTCATGTTTTTAATACTTGTACATGTGTATCTGCTTGCTCAATAGTGTAAGGTGTCTCAATAAAGCTCTTAACACATCAAATCAATATGTGAAACTTATAAATTTCTCTTGACAACATTTGGCGAGTAAAATTTAGAGGTCACTCGCCACTTGGCCAGTCATTCCTAAGTGCTACTTTGAGGCCTGCCACGGAAGTAATGTATATATTTAAGGCCCATTATATTACTGAAACAAAATTAGAAACAGTTTTATTGGCTCAGTCGTTCACGCAGCAGGCGTATGATGCTGTGAGGTACCAAGCGCCATAAGTAACAGGGCCTCTCATTGGCTATCGCGGCGACTGAAAGGCGGAGCATATGTTACCTCTCTGCACTTTACCATAGTGAGTGTTGCAAACCCTGATGCGATCTACATTCAGGCTGATACATATACATCTCTCAGATAAAACCCATATGTAAATGTATTGCACTAACAACTATGGTCAATTTTGAAATAGCAATCTGCCGATTATAATGTTTCGTCAACTATAAGTGGCAAAATTCAAGGCAAACACAACACACACATTATTCTGTTCAAATATACCGCCATACAATTTACCAGAAACCATGTCGAAAGGCAACATTCAACAGGTAAAAGTTTTGAAGTTAAAAAACGTCAACAAACACAGAATAAACATTATGAAACTTAATAAATACCAGAATCATTTGGATTTTACCCAAAATAATTTTTCAAACTAGATTTAAAAAATCTATGAAGTCATGTTTCGTAGTAAAAAAATTGTGTGTAAGTTATTCCAAATATGGTAAAGTAATGAAAAGCATCATGGCAGCCAAGTGAACCGTGTAGGAGATGCGAGTCGAAATATGCTTTAACAAACATAATTTATTTATGAAGGTGGGTATAAAGGTAATCAGTTTATTTTAGAAATGTTGGATATTTTAAAATTTAATTGCAAATTTACATGACACACATGAATTGCATCATTTTCACCGCTGGATGTTTTGCAACACTATGGTCAATGTGCAGAATGGTAGCTCTGACGACAACCATCTGTCAGAAATTCTCTGTCCGTCATTCAGAGCTATGTTGTTGCAGCCAGGTTTTGGTTTGCCGGATTTAATGTAGAGGAATATATATTTTGACTCATGAGACACGGATTACAGAAAAACCCACGGCTAAAGTACGACTTTACTAAATAACGCAGTTGCAACTGCTATCATAGAAACTGAAGTTTCATTTCTTCCTAATCTGTTGGAGAAATGTGGATATGTGTAAACTTCATTACTATGGAAAAGACTGTTGTGGCTGAGACTTATATAGAGGTGATATGTTTGGTAATATCGATTAAAAAGATGTGGAAGTGTTGTATGTTGTTGCTATACATACTTTAATTGTCTGATTGCTGTATCGGCTCACTCACCTATCATGGTAACTACTGAGCCAAGACATCAGTTGATAGGTCACGGCCGATACCACTGGCCAACCTAAGGTAGACTGACTTAGAATTTATTAATATGTATATTCAACCAAAAAACAACATAATCAAAAATACTACATGATACTAATGTAAAAAATATACATATTGAAAAAGGGGTCCAATGTGGGGTTACCAAAAAGGGCCCCACTACTTGTTGTATTTTGTCAGTAATAACAATTACAACAGAAAACAAATGTAAGATTCTCTGTGTAAATCTGTAATGGTAATTAACATGTAATTTATATATTTAGAATTGTCCAAGAAGTGATAATAAGCGTAGTTACTGTTGCAAGTCTACAACATTATAAAACTCATTTACCAGTTACATTTTGTAAATTTAAGGTGTTTCAATCAAGGTATGTAACTTTAAATATGGAGAATATATTTGTATAGTTCATGATTCATATAAAAAAACAAGTCACCAATGCTATTAACATGACCCTGTTATGTGTTCTCATTGTAGGTATTAATTGATATTTCTCTTTTCTTTTCAGGTAATTTTGCCCCTCCATAAAGATATAGACTGTGATGCTGTTCTTGAGTTACTAAAACAATGTGATGAAACAGCGGTGATTTCTAGAAATGAGCAAGGCATCTGTCATATTAGGTAACTATATATATAATATAGTTATCTACAGGTCTCATCAAAATACAAGTACGGAGTGTATATATTATTAATAGCATATTAATAGCACATAAAAGTATATTGATGGAGCAGAGTAAAAAAGGATGTACTGTTTCTTTTCTCTTACAAGTATTGCTCAAAGACTTTGTTACAAAATTGAACATTATAGCTAAACTATTTAAAACCTCTGGCTAGACTTTGCATGTCAAGTCTGGTCTTTACATTTTATGGATGTTGCCAGTTCTAAGTGAAAATCAAAAGGAAATATCTGATCTATCTACCTACCAACTCCAAAACACTTGAAACACACAATTTTTCAATAGATTCCTTACTTCCTTACTTATTGAAGATGCTGTGTTTATTCCTCAGTGTACCGAGATTTAAACAACGTCTGTCTTTCTTCATACCCGAATACGGTAATCTACATGCCATCTTGGATGCAGCTAAAATTGCGGACTCCTTGTTATGCCTTCTGTCACCAGAGGGAGCCGTTGACAGCGTCGGTGAATACTGTATCTCGTGTCTATATGCACAAGGCCTTCCAGCTGTAACATTTGGTGTTCAAGTATGAATCATTCTTAAATAATTTTATTCAAATTTTGATTTTTCTATACAGTATATCAAACGGATGATTTTTGAGAAGAGTACGTTTTGTACTTCTGACAAGAATCCTATATTTTATACATATTTCTCCCCAGAACACATCCAAACATTAATTAGTAAAAATCATTATGAGAAATATTTCTTTTGATAAAATTATGTGAATTTATTCTTCAATAATACCAAAACTAAATGACAGCTCTAACACAACAAAACAAAAATAACAATCATGTTGTGTATTGAAAATATTCAAATATCATATTTGATAGTACAAATAGTTAGTAAACTCAATTCATTTCAGGGCTTGAAAACATTGAATGTGAAAAAACAAAATGAAGCCAAGAAAGCAATACAGAGACATATAGACAAAAGGTAAGGCGCCTTAGAAACTCTGGTGCATTATAAACTACATCCTCGATACTCCAGGGGTTTATATCACTGTCATAAGAAACTCTGGTACATTATAATAATTATACTACATCCTCAATACTCTAGGGGTTACTAGAAACTCTGGTACACCATTTACTACATCTTCCATACTCAAGGAGTTACTATCACAGTCATTATTTCCACTTATGGACTAAGTTACACTTACACTGAAGGCATATCAAGAAAAAAACTGACCAATCACAGACTTACTTTGAAGGTTACAGAGAGTGACGACCAACTTCACAGCCAAAGAGTGTACCATTATTCGATTGTTTTGATGTACATCAGAGGACCAAACTACCAGTTTCATCTATTGTCACACACAATGCCTTCAGTTTTACTGTGACTTTAAAAAAAAGTTCCAGGGTGGAGATTATGATAACTGATAATAATCCTTGGAGTATTGAGGATACATATAATATATTATAAAATTTGTTATTTTCATGAAGTTATGATATACCTTATTTTCCTATGCTCTTTGAGAGAGTATGTGATTCCTTTTCCAGGTTTCCATCAGAGAAGTTCCATGCCATAGATTCTTCTCAGGACGCCTTACTTTTACTACGAAGAATAACCAACCACAAACTTCCGCCAGTTTTCTTCAGAGACAACAGACCACATCTGGTCGCAGAAAATATTGAGTTTGAAATTGACAGCGAAGAGGTATAAGATATAATAAAACAGATTTCTTCAATATTACAGCACATCTTAGTTGGTTGATCCATATATTGAATAGGGCCTTCACTATAAAAAAATGTTACAGTATATATATGGTTTTAAAACTGGGTGAATGTAAAGAAGTTTGCATATCATTATCATGTACGTTTTAACACAGGGACTAGATAATGTCATGTTAATATTCCCAGAACTGAAAAAAAATGTATGACCATTATTGACCAAACCCCCAAACACCTTATTTTGACATATATACCTATGTCAAGTCCCTGCTCATTTTGATATCAAGTTAAATCACAAAGAGAGGCTTCTGAGTGGGGTTTATAATTGCTACATTTTGATCACCAGAGTGAAGTAGGAACACTGAAGTTGTCTGGATACTTACGAGGGCGATCACTATCAGCTAACGGCCTTATACACCTGCCAGGATGGGGTGACTTTCAGATGTTACAGATAGACGCTCCCAATGATCCTCACCCCTTCAATCAGAAACTGGTCAAAGATTCTCGGAAACCGAATGGTCAGGTAGGTCTGAAGTCTATCATGAGCTTCTATATTAATTATTCACTGTGATGATATACGTCCACTCCTGGACTACGTCATGGCAAAAATACGGGCATTTCAGGAAAAAAGAACACAGACCTGTAGAGACCTCTTTTGAAGATAAGCCATGCAGTGTACCTTTATTTTATTCTTTTGTACCAAATTACCTGTATTATCTGATGTCGCATGCAGAGACTTTTAGTGTTGCTATGACATAATCCATGGATGGATATAATGATAGTGATAGTAACTCCTATATTGATGATGGGCTCTGAGTTGACATTAATGTTACCCTGGTCAAACTCTGCTTTCTTAAACGTTTTGTGATGTTTGTTTTACTAGGATGTTGAAATAGAGGATGACGTTTTGTGATGTTTGTTTTACTAGGATGTTGAAATAGAGGATGACGATGTTTTGTGTTGTTTGATTTACTAGGATGTTGAAATGGAAGGAGAGAAGGAGGAGGTACGGATCCTGGAGAAGGCTGATCCCCACCGCCAGGAGTCCTTACAGAGTGAGGTTATCCCAGACCCCATGGAAGGGGAGCAGACCTGGCCGACAGACGAAGAACTGGCAGAAGGTAAATACAGCTTACGTTTGATTTTATTATATAATGTCCTATGAACAGCCTGGGTGACCCAGTCATTTAAGGATGTGCTAGGTTCATAGGTGGAGAAAAGCATTAGTAAGTGGAGAAAAACCATAACCCAGTGGTCAGTACATGATAACTGCACCACATGGGATTCAAACATGTGACAGAGGGGTGAAGGGCTTGTCGTAATATGTTCAGGACATCTTGACCACTCAGATTCATACTGCCCATATTCAGATGGGTGAAATTTTTGCAGTAAATGAAATTTTGCGCATTTCGTTGATATTTAAGTCACAAAAATTAATGGCTGCACAAATTTTCAAATAAAATGTACAAGCAAATTAGAACCAAAAAGTTGTGATGATGAAATTAAATTGCCTTGAAAATAGGTTTGTTTTCAGTATATAGGAATATATTTCAGCTGAGAAACAATCCAAGAAGAAAGTGATAAAGAAAGTGCCTAAAGGAACCTCAGAGTACCAGTCTGCCTGGATAGTGGACGATGAGGAGGAGGTAACTACAGCATTTTACACAAGGTTTATCTGTTCTCTGGCTAAGACACACCATTATCTGTATCTGAGTTGTGTCCCCTGGCTGAGACACACCATTATCTGTCTCTGGGTTGTGTTCCCTGGCTGAGACACACCATATCTGTCTTTGGGTTGTGTCCCCTGGCTAGACACACCATTATCTGTCTTGGGTTGTGTTCCCTGGCTAAGACACACCATTATCTGTCTCTGGGTTGTGTCCCGGTAAGACACACCATTATCTGTCTCTGGGTTGTGTCCCCTGGCTAGACACACCATTATCTGTCTCTGGGTTGTGTCCCAGGCTAAGACACACCATTATCTGTCTCTGGGTTGTGGCCCCTGGCTAAGACACACCATTATCTGTCTCTGGGTTGTAACACCTGGCTAAGACACACCATTATCTGTCTCTGGATTGTGTCCCCTGGATGAGACACACCATTATCTGTCTCTGGGTTGTGTCCCCTGGCTAAGACACACCGTTATCTGTCTCAGGGTTGTGTCCCCTGGCTAAGACACACAATTATCTGTCTCTGGGTTGTGTCCCCTGGGTAAGACACACCATTATCTGTCTCTGGGTTGTGTCCCCTGACTAAAACACACCGTTATCTGTCTCTGGGTTGTGACACCTGGATAAGACACAGCATTATCTGTTTCTGGGTTGTGTACCCTGACTAAGACAAGCCATTATCTGTCTCTGGATTGTGTCCCCTGGCTAAGACACACCACTATCTGTCCCTTGATGGGCAAAACAGATAGGAGTCTACGTTTGTGGTTTTATTCATGACACCGTGAAATCCTGTATTGGAGATTCATTGGAACAAATATGTCATGTGATTATATTTCTAATCTTAAGTTATTGTTAAATTGTTTCATCTTGTTTAAAGGGAGCAGCCAAAGACATTCTTGATGGGGATGAGGACGATGATGATGATGATGAAGATGATATTGATATGGAAGCAGAAGATGAAGAAGACTCAGACGGTGAAGAAGCTTCTGGTGACGAAGAGTTTGAAACTGTAAGTACAGAAATTAAATAAGTATCTTAAATTATCTTAAATTAAATATATATCTAACCTAATACTTTAAACCAATTTTCTTACGTGTGCAAATTAATTTTGTAGAATTTCGCGATCCAAGTCAATTTGCGAAGGTTTATCTTTATGAGTTAATTTGTAAGTCACTCATACTCTGTCAATTTTCATTAAATTTGAAATTCAGCAGAATTTAATATTCGCAACTCATTTTGAAATGAAAATTGCCAAATTTAGTAACTACGAAAGAAGTTGGTTTGCAGTAAACTGGAGTTTTGGATGGAATATTAGTTATATTGAATATTATACAAACCTATTATTGCATGATGTTCAGAAACGTAACAAATTTCATGACTTACATATATGTAACCACAATTATGAATATCTGTTTTTGTCTTCAATTCTCCAGGGGTTACTATCACTGGTGTTATATCCACCACTGGACTATGTCATAGCAAAACTTAAGGCATTTGGGAGAGAAAAAAATGTAACAAATCACAGATATTCCTTTGAAGATTACAGAGAGTGATGCCAAATTTATAAAACACACCGTTATTTGATTTGTTTGATGTAATAAGAACAAACCTACATGTTTCATCTGTTGTCACTCACAGAGCCTTCAGTTGTGCTATGAAAATATTTCAGGAGAAGATAGTATAGGATGACAGTGAGGAGAACCTCTGGAGTATTAGAATGATCTGTTCCATGCTGCCTTGTTCCCTCAAAATCATATGGAGATTGGACATGCATGTCTTAACAGACAATCAAAGTTTACTACCAATGATAATTTCTTATCATTTTACTTACACTTGTAATAATGTCTCGATATGTTGTGTAAGTTATTTTTTAGATCTACATTACATGAAAGAAGTAATTTTCTGTTTTCAGTTAACAATGACAGAAAATAATGATGCAGAGAGATATGATGAGAACATGGACATGGATGAGGAGAGAGCCATGTAAGTTTGTATTTTAATGTGAATTATGTCCATCTTTAACCTCTGATATGGTCCATTTTAAAAATATTGTTTGGGTAATACCTTCGGTTTTTGACACTTTCAAAGGCTACAGAGGTGATTCGCTAAAATAATCCTTTGCAAATAAATTGCAAACTGTAAATGATGAAATTTTATACCCATGAAAATTTTACACTCGCTAAATTTTTTTTTTACAACCGTGAAAATTTTTACACCCGTAATAGCAATATAATATATATTGAAATATATATATATGTCCTATGTAAGTACCACATAAGACGTATATCCTAATTTATTAATACTGATTTCCTAAAGTTTCCTGTATACTATATATAAGGCGTGCTGACGATTCTCACGGTCTGACATAAGACGTATATCCTACTCTACTGATACCAGATTTCCTAAAGTTTCCTGTATATACTATATATATAAGGCGTGCTGACGATTCTCACGGTCTGACATAAGACGTATATCCTACTTACTGATACTGATTTCCTAAAGTTTCCTGTATACTATATATAAGGCGTGCTGACGATTCTCACGGTCTGACATAAGACGTATATCCTACTCTACTGATACCACCATTATAAAGTTTCCTGTATACTATATATAAGGCGTGCTGACGATTCTCACGGTCTGACATAAGACGTATATCCTACTCTACTGATACTGATTTCCTAAAGTTTCCTGTATACTATATATAAGGCGTGCTGACGATTCTCACGGTTCTGACACATAAGACGTATATCCTACTTTACTTATACTGATTTCCTAAAGTTTCCTGTATACTATATATAAGGCGTGCTGACGATTCTCACGGTCTGACATAAGACGTATATCCTACTTTACTGATACTGATTTCCTAAAGTTTCCTGTATACTATATATAAGGCGTGCTGACGATTCTCACGGTTAAACATAAGACGTATATCCTACTTTACTGATACTGATTTCCTAAAGTTTCCTGTATACTATATATAAGGCGTGCTGACGATTCTCACGGTCTGACATAAGACGTATATCCTACTTTACTGATACTGATTGCTTGTAAAGTTTCCTGTATATACTATATATAAGGCGTGCTGACGATTCTCACGGTCTGACATAAGACATATATCCTACTCTACTGATACTGATTTCCTAAAGTTTCCTGTATACTATATATAAGGCGTGCAGACGATTCTCACGGATCCGTGACATAAGACGTATATCCTACTCTACTGATGATACTGATTTGTCCACCAAAGTTTCCTGTATACGTGCTGACGATTCTCTCACGGGATAAAGACGTATATCCTACGCTACTGATACCAGCCAATATAAAGTTTCCTGTATACTATATATAAGCGTGCGACGATTCTCACGGTCTGACATAAGACGTTATATCCAACTATACTGATACTTTATTTCCTAAAGTTTTCTGATATACTTATATATACCAGGCGTGCTGGACGATTTCTCACGTTAACCATAAGACAGTTCTATCCGACTTTTACTGATACTTGCATTCCTAAGAGTTTCATGTATACTATATATAGAGGCGTGACTGACGATTCTCAACGGTTGGACATAAGACGTATATCCTACTTTACTGAGACTGATTTCCTAAAGTTTCCTTGTATACTATATATAAGGCAGTGTCTGACGATTCTCACGGTTTTTGACATAAGACGATTATATCCTAAACTCTACTGATAACTGATTTCCTATAGTTTCCTGTATACTATATAGATAAGGCGGTGCTGACGATTCTCACGGTACTAGACTTAAGGACGTGATATCCTACTTTACTGATACTGATTTCCAAAAGTTTCCTGTATACTATATATAAGGCGTGCTGACGATTCTCACGGTCGTTTCGACATAAGACGTATATCCTACTTTACTGATACTGATTTCCTTCTTAAAGTTTTCCTGTATAAACCTATATATAAGGCGTGCTGACGATTCTCACGGTCTGACATAAGACGTATATCCTGCTGATACTGACAATGATTTTTCCTAAAGTTTACTGTATACCTTATATATAAGGCGTGCTGACCGATTCTCACGGTCCTGACATAAGACGTCGTTATCCTCACTTTACTGATACTGATTCCTAAAGTTTCCTGTATAGACTATATATAAGGCGTGCTGACGATTCTCGACGGTCTGACATAAGACATATATCCTTACTTTACTGATACTTTTTTTCGATAAAAGTTTCCTGTATATTTCTCATATATAAGGCGTACGTGCTGACGATTCTCACGGTCCTGACATAAGACGTATATCCTACTCTACTGATACTGCGATTTTTCCTAAAAGTTTCTTGTATACTATATATAAGTCGTGCTGACGATTCTCACGGTCTGACATTATAAGACGTATATCCAACTTTACTGATACTTGAATTTTCCTAAAGTTTTCCTGTATAGTATATATAAGGCGTGCTGACGATTCTCACGGTTAAACATAAGACGTATATCCTACTTTACTGAGGACTGATTTTCCTAAAGTTTCCTTGTATACTATATATAAGGTGTGACTGACGATTCCTCACGGTCTGACATATGGGACGGTATATCCTACTTTACTGATACTGATTTTCCTAAAAGTTTCTTGTATACTATATATAAGGCGTGCTGACGATTCTCTACGGTCTGACATAAGGGACGTATATCCTACTTACACTGATACTGATTTCCTAAAGTTTCCCTGATATACTATATATAAGGCGTGCTGACGATTCTCACGGGTTTCGACATAAGACGTATATCCTACTTTACTGATACTGATTTCCTAAAGTTTCCTGTATACTATATTATAAGGTGTGCTGATCGATTCTCCTCTCACGGTCTGACATAAGAGTATATCCTACTTTAACTGCATACTGAATTTCCTAAAGGTTTCCTGTATAGCTATATATAAGTGCGTGCTGACGATTCTCACGGTCTGACATAAGACGTATTATCCTACTCTACTGATACTGATTTCCTAAAGTTCTCCTGTATTACTATATATAAGGCGTGCTGACGATTCTCACGGTTAAACAAAAGACGTATATCCTGCTTTACCTAATAATGATTTCCTAAAGTATCTTGTATACTGATAGATAAGGCGTAGCTGACTCGATTCCCAACGGTCCTGGACATAAGACGCATATTCCTACCTCTACTTGATACTGAGCATCTTAAGTTACTTGTATATACTATCTATAAGGTGTGCTGGACGATTTCTCCCACGGTCTTTAGACAATAGACGTATATCCTAACTTTTACTGAGGATGATTTCCTACAAGTTTTCTGTATACAATATATAAGGTGTGCCTGACGATTTCCACGGTTAGGACATAACGACGTATAATCCAACTTTACTGATACTGATTTCCTAAATTTTCTTGTATAACTATATATAAGGCGTGCTGACGATTCCCTCACGGTCTGACATCAACGGACGTATAATCGTACTGTACTGTTACTGTTTTCCTAAAAGTTTTCTGTATACTATATATACAAAGGGCGTGCTGGACGAAATCTCCACGGTCTGACATTTGACGTATATCCTTACACTACTGATACTGATTTTTCTTAAATAGTTTCTTGTATACTATATATAAGGCGTGCTGACGATTCTCACGTTCTGACATAAGACGTATAATCCTTACTTTACTGATACTGAGTTCCCTAAAGTTTTCTTGTAAAACTTTATATAAGGCGTGCTGACGATTCTCACTCGGGCTGAACATAAGATCGGTATATCCTACTGTTAGACTTACAGATACTGAGTTTCCTAAAGTTTCTTGATAGTACTTATATATAGGTAAGGCGTGCTGCATAATCTCACGGGCCTGACATAAGACGTAATATACTACTTTACTGATACTGGATTCCTAAAAGTTTCTTGTATACTATATATAAGGCGTGCTGACGATTCTCACGGTCCTACATAAGTCGTTAATCCTACATTACTGAGACTGATTTCCTTCAGTTTCTTGTATACTATATCTAAGGCGTTGCTGAAACGACTTCTCACGGTCTGACATAAAGACGTAGATCCTACATGTACTGATACTGATTTCCTAAAGTTTCTTGTATTATACCTATATGATAGAGGCGTGCTTGGACGTTTCTCACGGTCTGACAATAAAGACGTATATCCTACTTTACTGATTACTGTATCTTTCCAAAGATTCCTGTATAGTAGAATATAAGGCGTGCTGACGATTCTCACGGTATGACATAAGACGTATATCCTACTTTACTGGATAATGATTGCCTTAAGTTTCTTGTATAACTATATTCTAAGGCGTGCTGACGATTCTCACGGTCTGACATAAGACGCATATCCTACATTACCTGATTCTGGATTTCCTAAAGTTTCCTTGTAATACTATATATAAGGTGTTGCTGACGAGTTCCTCGGTTAGGACATAAAGACGTTTATCCCTACTTTCCCAGATTACTGATTTCCTAATGTTCTCTGTCATACGATATTATACGGCGTGCTGACGAATTCTCACGGTCTTGGACATAAGGAACGTAAATTCCAACTTTACTGTTATACTTTATTTTCTAAAGTATTCTGATATAGTATAGATCAGGCGTGCTGACGATATCTACTGGTTAGACATTAGACGTATATAACAACTGTAACTGAGACTGATTTCCTAAAGTTTCTTCTGTTTTACTATAATATAAGGCCGTATGCTGACCGATTACTTCACGGTTAGGACCATAGAGGTTATATCCAACTCTACTGATACTGATTTTCCTTAAAGGTGTACTGTACTACTATATTTAAGGCCGTGCTGACGAATCTCAACTGTTAAACATAAGAAGTATAATCCTCTGCTCTGAACTGACACCAGCTTATCCTAAAGTTTCAATGGATACTATATTTTAGGAGTGCTGACGATTTCTCACGGTTAAACCATAAGATGTATAAGTCCTGCACCTACTTAATACCAGCATTTCTAAAGTTTCAAGTTATACTAATATATAATGCGTGCCTGAACGATTCTCACTGGTTAAACATACAACGTATAATCCTTAACTCTATTGAGTACCTGCATTTCATAAAGCTTTCCTGTATGACTATCTTATAAGGTGTGCTGACCGAAAAATTTCTCTCACGTTTGACATAATAAAACGTATATGCTACTCTACTGATACGATTTCCTAAAGTTTTCCCTGGTATACTATATATAAGGCGTGCTGGACGATTCTCACGGTCAGACATAAAACGTCTAAATCTCTACTGTACTGACTACCAGATTTCCTTAATTTTCCTGTATACCTATCTATTTTTAAAGGGGGGTGGGGGGACGTGTGGACGATTCTCTACGGTCTGACATAAGACGTATTTCACTGATACTGATTCCGAAAGTTTTCTGTATACTATATATAACACGTTGATGACGATTCTCACGGTTAGACACAGAGGCGTGCCCCAAACAATTCTCACGGTCTGACATAAGCCGTATCTCCCTACTCTACTGATACCTTATTCCACCGAAAGCCGTTTATGATGGAGAGTACACTCAGATTTTTGTGTGTTGTTTATTCAATATATATTACAAATATGTGAGTTCCTATAAATATCCTTGGGGTCTTATATGTGACGGACTGGCGATTCTCGCGCTCTGGCCGAAGACTATGGCCTATTGTAATTATCAATATCTGAGTTCGCTAAGTTTCTTCGAGAGTCCGATTTTGAGACATGCCGACAATTACCACGGTTTATAATATATAAGAAGGAAGAGAAATTAAGATCAATTTGATAATAAGGCAGTAGGTACAATAAATGAATGTGTGTCGAGGGAAAAGTCTCGTTCGGTAAAGGATTTTGTTAAGGTAGAAAGTACCGGTACGTTACGAGTATAATATATGTAATCTGACCTTAGATGACGTCCATTGGATAAGTCAAATCAAATAGATATTAGCATATGTTCATAATTTACTGATGGTAGCGTTTATCACATTATAGTTTACATGCAGATACGCAAACCTTTGGTAATTATGACGAAATGTAATGTTTAATGAATGTTTGCCGACATTTTGTTTTCGTTTAGTTCATACTCTTAAAATCCATTGTGAAATATCTGAAGATGTACATAAAATAATCTCTCGAAATAAGCTCGAACGTTCACGCGACGATATGGGAAATCGATACCATAATAGAATATCAAATTACTTTGTAAAACAAAGTACTATAAAATTAAATAGTATTAATATGGTGTGTCCGGGTCGCTGTGTACGTCAGTCGGTAATGTTTTCGCTAGTTTAGTTAGCTTTCTACATGTAATTTATATATTATATACATTTATATATATAACTTATCCTACACGTACATGTACTTAAAATAATCTAAATTATTTTTCCATCTTTATCGAGAAATAGTTCTACACATGTAACTTTTATGACGCCGTATTAAAGCTTGAAGCTGGTCGTTTACAAACTGTGATAGTTAGGGCTAAGTTTAGGTTTTTATAATAAAATGCATAGCTTGTAATTTAAATCAAAAAAGTAAAAATTCAATGCATAATGTGTCTAGTAAAAAAATACATAGCCCCCCATTTAGGGTATCCAAGTACTTTTATCCAGGTAAGAAGCAATAACACAATAAATATTTACATAATATTAGAGAAACAATCTACCATATTTATTTCAGGAATTAGTTAATAACTAACGTCACACACGTACTGACAGTTCTCACGGAACTGATATTCCTCATGCCGTACTGTGAAATCCGTCAGACCCGGAATTTCCCCTCTATACAGGATAGGTATATAGTGGTGTTATTGACTGTGGTGATCGGTCATAGAGGATCTCCAGCCATCAGTATACAACAAATTCTCTCTGAATCTATGGTATAGGTTCTATAGACAGCGATGTATCTACTTAACTGAAGGGGGCCAGAAATTCCATTGATTCATTGAAATAACAGAAACATCAGTGTAGAACTATTAGACTTAAGGAATTATAATTGATTCTGTAAAAGTTCCCACCAAAGTTTATAACTTTGGTAAACTGTTATTCAAAAATCTTTAGGAACTGGCGAAGTACTGTACACTTAAAGTACTGAGGATATATTTGAGCGAAATGTACTTTGTTTACGGCGAGGGCGTCTCATGAATGACATTGATGATGTTCTTGTGTCTGTCCCCAGATCTGATCCCCAGAGTCGGCCAGACCCTGAGTATGAGGAAGAGGAGGAGGAGATCCTGGGCTCTGATGATGACGAGCAAGAGGACCCCGCAGACTATGTAAGTACCACCAGTACTGTTTAATTCAGATATAACCTTCATTTACCTGAGACTTTGACTATTCTTATTCCAGGTTAGAGAAGTTGAAGGAAGAAAAGCTCCATGTGATGTTCCCAGATGAGGTTGATACGCCAATGGAGAAAGTAGCCAGACAGAGATTTGCAAGGTATGTTATCCAACAATTTTTATCAATGCTAGTCATACAGCAGGGAAAAATAAAATGTGGCAGGGGGGATAACTGGTGGTCAATCAGTTGTTCAGTGGGAAAAGACAAACCATGGCAGGGGGAGATCACTGGTGGTCAATCAGTTGTACAGAGGGTCAGTTTTACAGTGTGGAAAGACAAACCGTAGCAGGGGGAGATAACTGGTAATCAATCAGTTGTACAAAGGGGTAAGACAAACTGTGGCAGGGGGAGATAACTGAGGGTTAAATCATTTGTACAGTGGGGAAAGACAAACCGTGGCAGGGGGAGATAACTGGTGGTCAATCTGTTGTACAGTGGGGAAAGAAAACCGTGGCAGGGGGAGATAACTGTCAGTGTGGTAGGAAAGACATACTGTGACAGGGGAAAATAACAGGTGAACAATCAATCCTAGTTGTAAGATGATACTCTCGTGTATATAGTGTACAGTATTTCATGTCTTTTTCATTTTCAACATATTTGCAAATACATGAGATCGCAATTAAGGACTCTGGAGTCACCATGCTCTCAATGCTCTTGGTGTATGTCAGTATCACTAATTTTGGTTGTAACAATTACAATGTTAGAGATTTAGCATGATGAGAAACTTTTTATACATAATGTTGTGTCTAACATTTAGCAAAATAATGTCCAGTGATAAAGAAATTAATAATCTGACTAGTACCCTCTCCTGTTATGGGAGTAAGGAAACAATATGCTGCATGCTAGTTAACGACGGTTTACATTGACTCGACATGCTATCAATGTTATGGGAGTAGGGAAACAATATGCTGCGTGCTAGTTAACGACGGTTTACATTGACTCGACATGCTATCAATGTTATGGGAGTAGGGAAACAATATGCTGCGTGCTAGTTAACGACGGTTTACATTGACTCGACATGCTATCGATGTTATGGGAGTAGGGAAACAATATGCTGCGTGCTAGTTAACGACGGTTTACATTGACTTGATATGTTATCCATGATTTACCAGTACCCTCTCCTGTTATGGGAATAGGGAAACAATATGCTGTTGTTTACATTGACTTTATATCCACAATTTACCTCCAGGTATCGGGGTCTAAAGAGCTTCAGGACAACCCTGTGGGATCCAAAAGAAAACCTTCCCTTAGATTATGCCAGAATATTTCAGTTTGGAAACTTTAAAAAGACAAAGAAAAGAGTCTTAATGGAAGATGCTGATGGCGGTGCTTTGGTAAGCATTTCAAAACAAAAGTCAATGCTACAAAACAACAATTTGGTTTTTTTTTATGCTTTATATCAAAACTTCACAAAGTAGTTTCAAGACTTGGCAATATTGATATCGTCTATTTGTAAGCTCCCTGACCTTTATAACATTATTTTACCTGCATGTACAGTCATATAACATATACCTGTATACTGGCTAATTTGTTTGTTTCAGCCGGGCTGGTTCATCACAGTTCATATAGCAAACGTTCCTAGAGAATTCATGGGTAAGTTAAAAAAAATCCATATACATATAGCATAGGTTTCTAGAGAATTCATGCATGGTAAGTTAAAAAAATCCATATACATATAGCAAACGTTCCTAGAGAATTCGTGGGTAAGTTCAAATCCACAAACAAATTTATTGACAGTAAAAATCCACAGTGTTTTAGACAGCCAAATTATTAAATGGCAATAACTGATGGGAAAGTATCAAAACAAATGGACCCAGTCTGTGTGTAGTAATATTATTATTATTGTGGGTTCACGTGCGAGCAGATATTACCTGTGAGCTACATGGTCCTGGATGTCAGGGAATCTAGACAACTCCCTGAAGAGTGCGCAGGCCCTCAGAACGGGGGAAAGGGTCCTCTCGGTCTGATAGATTACCATTCTCTCACTCTGGGTAGAGATTCTGGGAGTCAGTCGCCAGTGTGCTGGATCTGGATTCCATAACATTATGGCTATCTTTTGTAAAATTTACTGTAAAACCTATCATAGCAACTGCCACTGTATAAAAGCCACCTGTTTTGATAATAAGACCTTTTTCTTTACATCCCAAATATGACCAATTTCAACACATTTAGACCTGTGTATAAAAACTACTTATTGGTTATCTATGGCTATTTTCTCGTTGTCCATTAGGTGTTGTGTTATAAACAAGTATGGCCATTTTGAAGACTACTTCGCTATAACTTACTATTTTATAGTTGTCCCTGAAGTGTACTGTATATCAGATTTCCTTGTTATTGTACAGAATCCTATAAACCTGGCTTCCCTGTAGTGATGTTTGGACTGTTACAACATGAACAGAAAATGTCTGTCTGCAATTATGTAATCAAGAGGTGCGGGAATTCCAGACTTCCAATTAAGTCCAAAGAGAGGCTCATATTCCACGCTGGCTTCCGCAGATTTTCAGCATGTCCTATATTTTCACAGCACACAAATGGGAACAAACACAAGGTATGTTGATGTGAAAGGCAATCGATGATGAGGACAATCTATTAATTATCAGTTTTGTAAGATTTTAGTTTCTCAGGAGAATTTGAGTTCTATCTCAATTGTAGTTAGATATTGTAGTTTGAATCCTACTTGTCCATTGGATATTAACAAAGCCAAAATTCACCGTTGAAAACTGTACCGCAGTTAATAAAACTCTAGACTTACTTTTTCAGTTTGAGAGATTTCTGTATAATGATGCTGCTACCATGGCGACAATTTACGGCCCGATTATGTTTCCGCCATCTCCAGTGCTTGTGTTCAAGGAGATAGGAACAGGTATGACATCAATGATCGATCACGGCAGCTAAAACTTATGTTTTCAGTTTATGGTTGTAAGATTTCAACTTGGTTAAGTTACTAATAGTATGATATTGTTGTTTAGCACGCCAATGAAGCAGTTTTATTGAAACATTATAAAAAGAAAGTATTTAATTAAAACAAAGAAATATTTCATAGTGAAGAAATCACTAGTACTGTTTTGATTTTGGTCAATTATTCTCACAAAGGGCAAAATCTATTAAGAATTTACAATAATGAAATGTCAATTTGAATTATTAAAGGTAAAAACTCATAGGAAATTGAGAACGGATCCAGAATTGAATAACATTTATTTTTGTCACAAATTGTTTAGGATCACATGAATTGGTGGCCACAGGTTCCCTATCGTCGGTCAACCCCGACCGTATTGCAGTGAAACGTGTCGTCCTCAGTGGATACCCATTCAAAATCAACAAGCGATCAGCTGTCATCAGATACATGTTCTTTAACAGAGGTCAGTGGTTACTATAGTAACATGTGACCTTTAACCTGTTTACTTTAAAAATTGATCGAGCCACCTCAGTGGTCTGAATTATAAAATTTAAGGAACCCTATCAATGTTTTTGAATATTTTGAGTTAATGTTGGTGTCAACCTATATTTGATACTGTAAACCAACTTTCTTTGGCTTGCGACTTACTTTTACAAATTTCACGAATGTTAATCTTCTCAAACTTGTTCTGAAATGGTATTCATGATTACTAAAATTCTATTTCAGAGGACATTGCATGGTTTAAACCTGTTGAACTGAGGACAAAATGGGGAAGGAGGGGAAACATTCGTGATAGTCTAGGTAAGTATCAGTCATTTTACCAGTAACTATAGTAACTATATGGTTCAGTAGTAAAAGACTTCAAATATTTTACCTCTAGCTCTCCATCCCTAGATTGAAAGTTCAAAACCCATGTGGGGCTGTTACCAGGCACCGACTGTAGGTAGATAGTTTTCTTCTGGTACTCCCCTTTTCCTCCGTCTTCAAAACATGGTATTTCTTTAAAAGACAGACTTTTAATAGGGTATTACCCGGAAGGCAAAAATTAGTACAATATACACTTTCATCAATATCAAAAGACCTTTTCTAGAATATTTTGGTATAAGTAGTGCCTTGCCTTGATCAATCTTTATTACTACTAATGTTGCCAGATATTTTGTTGCATCTTCTATTCAAACATACCAAGGCAATGCTTTAATGCAATTTGTTTGTTCTTTATCCTCCAGGAACACATGGCCACATGAAGTGTGTGTTTGACGGTCAGCTGAAGTCCCAGGATACCGTACTGATGAACTTGTATAAGCGTGTGTTCCCCAAGTGGACGTACAACCCCTATGTTAGATGTCCACCGCCCATCTGTGATACAGGAAACGATGACGATGATGATGACGACGAGGAGGGAGAGGACATGCAAGCCTACCAAATGTTTGAATGAGGAGAATATAAACAGCTTGGATATTTATAATCTATTCCGACTCCTGTGATGATTAAAGACCAGACAGTTTCTGTTAAAGTTTTTAGATTGTTAATCATATGTTCATAAGAGTGATACCATACAGGTATAAATTTAATAACATTTAAAAAAAAAAACCGGGAATGGATTGATCCAGATTAAAACTTTCAAAAAATACTTTGTCTGGTTGTGGACATTTTCTCTTCAGAAGAGAAGCCTTATAGCAGCTATGATACCTTCCTTGATTGATATGACTTGCTTACAGCTACAGGATGTTACTAGTTACTTAAACAAATGTTTCGAAATTGTGACGCTTATCTGATAAGAATGATCATTTAAATTCCTCATAGAACAGATTTGATATTTAATGACATAAATTGTGGATCATTGCATTGTGTCACCAAAATAATGTTAAGGGCATGTACATAAAATTTTAAAGAATCTAAATGCTTTTGTTATTATATTTTAACCGTGACATTTTAGACCACATGTGTACATGTAACTGTGACTTACTATTGGTTGGTCCAGGGTCATTTAAGGATGACCTCCATGTATGCAGTGCATTTTATCTGTGAACGTCCGTTTTGGAAAGCTACAATAGATTTGTGTCATCTCTCTTTACAATAATGGAACCTCTTGGCCATTTATAGTGCTATCTCACTGAAGCATACCACAGACAAATGACAACACATCTCAGTAAACCATCATATAAAGAATTTACTTATGTTAAATTATTTTCAGATATAAGGTAGAAATGCACTGTGGATGAAGTGGCTAATGTGTAATACCTTTAGGTCTCCACCTGTGGGTCAGGAGATTGAAGCATAATTAGATCTGATCCAGTTTTTGGATAATCCAGGTGTCTTCTATCATCAAAACATGGCCTTTTCTTGATGGCATGGAAGTCAAACAAAATCAAAACAAAAAGCTTCTGCATTTAAGTTGAGACCAATGTCGATCTTGACTGCTAATGGTCACTAATTGTCTGCCTTGATGGTCGAAACAGGAAGTAAGGTCTTTATTACTGTAAACCAACTGATTTTTCCACGCGATCAAATTTTGTGTATCACACGGATGATCAGAAATAGTCTATCACCTTAACAAATGCTCTTGAGGACTAACTACAGATACAGTAGAAGCATATGACTCCAATTATTATGAAAAAGTTGATAAGCATAGAAACCCAATATTCAGTCCTGTGAAATTCAGCTTGTTTACAGTACTCAATGATCTAAATTAAAATCTACAAATTTAAGTATCCGACCACTAGGACAGATGGGATTTGTTATTTTGTACCATTTTTTATGATACTATCTGCTTCGCTATTACTTACACCAACAAAGTGAGAAAAACAGTTAATTTTTTAGCATATTTTTTATTGCTTTACAAATTAAAATTCTTAATGTACAAATAAATTTGCAATATTCTCATTAATGTATGACATTGTAAAATTACAATTACCACAACACAATTTTTCAAGTGTAGTAAAGTCTATAATTTGAGCATGGTGACTCGGGCTTTTTTACATAGACAACCTGATAGATCGTTTAATATCAGAATAGGGATTTGAAAAAAAAAAACAAAAAAAACCCACTGAATTTTAAAATGATAAAATGTTTTATGTCCTATGCTACTAATTTATCAACCATGGTCCATGGCATATACATGTATAGACGTTTTATGACACAATGTATATTTTTCATGTCGAGATTGACTATGAAATGTGACTTAACTTTGTCAAAAGTTATTTAGCTAACAAATGCTAGGACAAATGTTGGTGTGTGGATATTTGTGCTGTAAAATACTGTCCATGATTATAGACGCTGTTAAACGCAATATCAGGGAGATTCCTTCATTTGCTGATCAAACATTTCCCGTAGAACATTCATACTGTCAGAGAATCTCAGTTCATTCATAAATCCAGCGTCACGCCACCTACAAATGCAATTGCAGTTCTTAATTTAAATCCATTATGGTAATTCAACGAGTAGGTCAATGTAATGTATAATTTTCACTAAGCCCTTAACCTTTTATAAGTAATGTTTCAAGTAAATCAGCTTATATTTAAAACCTATTGCAGAGAAAATGCTAAAAACAACTTTTTATTGAAGGGCCATAACTCTGTCAAATAATGTTTGTAAAATGTGGTAATCTACTTTGGCTGACTGAAAACCAGTTTTTCACTGAAATGGCAGAAATTAATATTCAGGTAATAAAAGAGACAAAACCATAAACATCAGGTCATCAGACACCTAACCTTACATATGTGTGACCAAGTTCTCTCAATGAAAATTGGTTTACATTTGTCAGTCATTAACAGGAAACAAAACACCAAGGAGACAAACCTTAATTTGTATCCTTCGTTTTGGTGAAAGCTGTGGTATAAAATGTACTTACGTTTGACGAATCATTTTCCATCGCTCCATGTGACCCAGTAAGAGATGTTCAGGGGGAGGGGCCATGTCTTGGTCCTAGTCAATCAAATTATTCTATGTATAAAAGGTCAAAGTAAAGACGTTTTATATGTCCTAGTCAAGTTATATCAACGGTTTTATATAAGACATTTAAATTTTAAATGTTAGTAATAAATAGTTTCTCATGTAGAACAGTACCTGTAAGTAAAACCAACCAGACAACCCCATAATTTGTTATTTTTCTCTTCTGAATTTATAAATAATTTCAATAATCAATCCAAAACTTATGTTAGCAATACAGTATGATTTCTCATAAATCTTTATGGTTCCAAAACATTTACTTCTTAAAGAGAGGTAAAATATTTTCATGGATTCAAAAACTCAATAAATTTTGCCTTGTCGTGCAATAAAATTTCTAACTTTGTGGTATAATACTTTTATTAATCTTGTCGTGCAATATAATTAGAAATGATAGTGAATGTATGTTTCTTCCTACATTTTTACTCAACAGAACTCACGGCGTTAATGTTTAGTTCCTCCTCGGGCTGGGGTACAGGCATCGGTATACGGTAATCCTGTACACTGTCGGGGTCAGCTTTAATGGGGTCGGGTAGTTTGTACACATTGGGAAATATTTCCTCCTGCAACACAATATTCCAAAATATTAATTTTTGTTAACAAGATGACCAGTTTAGGGAGCAGTCTGGCAGAATGGATTTTTTTATTGATACTGTAAAAACAACTTTTATCTCATGTAAAATATATTTGCGAATGTCGCCAATCAAGGCAAGTTTTCAAAAGTTAATTGTTGTAAACTTATTTTTTTATGTGAATAAATTTCACACGCAATACAAATTCCCAAAATAAATCTGTTATAAATATTGGTATAATAGAATTCCAGAAGACTAGCTTGCAAAATTTAATTTCCATGAAACATAAAAATGAGTTGCCACCAAAACATATATTCATAACAAGAGATCCCAGAGGGATCTTGGCGCCCACCAAAGAATGATCTACGTCTGACAATAGAAAGAGGGATCTTTTCTCTGCTTTCAAACTTTTACTACATATTACTACACATGAAATTTGAGAAAGATCTTTTCAGTACTTTCTGAGATATATAACACTAACAAACTTCAATTATCAAAATCCAAGATCTTGTTGACCGATCGGTCCCAATATCCAATATGCAGGTCCTAGGAGAACCTACATATAAAATTTGAGACAAATCACTTCAGTACTTTCTGAGAAAAAGTGTTAACAAACTTCAATTATCAAAATTCAAAATGGTGGCCTGTCGGCCATCTAGTTGACCGATCGGTCCCAAAATGTAACATGCATAACTAGGGACCTAAGGGAACCTACACATGAAATTTGAAACATATCCCTTCAGTACTTTCTGAGAAATAGCGGTAACAAACTTCAACTATCAATATCCAAGATGGCGGCCTGGCGGCCATCTTGTTGACCGATCCGTCCCAAAATGCAATATGCACAACTAGGGCCCTAGGGGAACCTACATGTGAAATTTGAGAAAGATTCCTTCAGTACTTTCTGAGAAATAGCGGTAACAAACTTTAAATATCAAAATCCAAGATGGCGGCCATTGTTGATCGTTCGGTCCCAAAATGTAATATACACAACTAGGGCCATAGGGAAACCTACATGTGAAATTTGAGAGAGATCCCTTCAGTCCTTTCTGAGAAATAGCGGTAACAAACTTTAACTATCAAAATCCAAGATGGCTGCCTGGCGGCCATTTTGTTGACCGATTGGTCCCAAAATGAAATATGCACAACTAGGGCCCTAGGGAAACCTACATGTGAAATTTGAGAGAGATCCCTTCAGTACTTTCTGAGAAATAGCGGTAACAAACTTTAACTACCAAAATCCAAGATGGCGGCCTGGCGGCCATCTTGTTAACCGATCCATCCCAAAATGCAATATGCACAACTAGGGCCCTAGGGGAACCTACATGTGAAATTTGAGAGAGATCCCTTCAGTACTTTCTGAGAAATAGCGGTAACAAACTTTAACTATCAAAATCCAAGATGGCGGCCTGGCGGCCATCTTGTTATCCGATCGGTCCTAAAATGCAATATGCACAACTAGGGCCCTAGGGGAACCTACATATGAAATTTGAGAAAGATCCCTTCAGCCCTTTCTGAGAAATAGCGGTAACAAGAAATGTTAACGGACGGAAGGACGGACGGACGGACGGACGGACGGACGGACGGACGGAAGGACGGACGACGGACCACGGACAAAAAGCGATTTGAATAGCCCACCATCTGATGATGGTGGGCTAATAAATTTGGTTTATAGAGGTTTTGGGTTTTATTAGTTTAACATCCTATTAACAGCCAGGGTGATGTAAGGACGTGTCAGATTTGTTGGTGGAGGAAAGCCGAGTACTCGGAGAACAACCACCGACAAGGGGTCAGTACCTGGCAACTGTCCCACATGGGATTTGAACTTGCAATCCAGAGATGGAGGGCTTGTGGTAATATGTCGGGAGATCTCAACCATTCGACCACCGCGGCCCCTAAGGTTTATAGCACCTCTATGAATTAATGTTTTCTATAAATGATTGAAATTATACCTCCTCTTCACTGTTATTGGTTGGCTCTGGCTCAGGTGTTGGAGTTCTCTCCCTTGTGGTCCCTAGGGATCTGTTGTGGGGCTGGTTTTTGAGCCAGGCCCTACACACTGGATAGAGAGCTGCTTCCTCATCAAACTGAGCGAGGTCTACACTCCGGTCAAACAGCTTCATCACATAAGTATCTGTTATATACGAAAAACGACACCATTCAAACAGCTTCATCACATAAGTATCTGTTATATACGAAAAACGACACCATTCAAACAGCTTCATCACATAGGTATTTTTTACATATGAAAAGGACACCATTTATTAGATACAGTAGCAATGGCATCTTTTCAGTTCTTATTACTTAAGCAAGATCTTCAATATGCCAAGTAAAAAGACAATTATTTATTTTTACACAGAGATGTGTTATCTTTCACAAAATCTCATAAGGTAGATCAACAAACATATATTTCATGTGTAATTATATATATATTTTGCAAAATTTCAAGGAAACAAACTACAGTGTAGCCATATGCATCTAAATTGTGAACTATAACCACCTTGAAAATTGTTGAGCATGGAGATGTGAAATTAACACACAGCAAAAAGATGTTTTAACTTGGTATATAATAGTCTGGTTATGCTGTCATACCAATCTGTGAAAACAATATCTACATACGATGGTACTGGCTCCCATCCATCAACTCGTCATCTTTCCTCTTCCTCTTACGACTAGTTTTCGTTGTGGTGCGTTTGGTCGGTGACAGAATGAGAGCTGGCTGGTCACTACAGTATAAACAAATACAATGTACTCTATGATGCGAAAAACGATTAGTTGGAAAACAGTAACCACGTGCACATATGTAGAGAACATTAAAGCGGTAAAAGTTTATTTTATATCGTGAAAAGAAAAGGCTAGCAAATAACTTATTATTTTACTTTAAGAAATGTTATAAGAAAAAAAATCCTGTCTGGCCACTACATTTAATTTTTTCCTCTCTTGTTACACTGGGAAACATTACTTCTGATACTAAAGTACTGAATGACAAATGATAACTACCTATGCAGCATTTCTGTATGGGTAACAACATCCTCTTCTTCACTTGATATGTTTCTGAAATTATTATTAACAAAATGCAAATAACAACTTGGGAAATCATAGTCCTAATAATTATAAGTGAAACACAATACTGTTATGCACAAGCAGTAGTCTGTTAGAAAGAATTGCTATGTGCCTGTGGCTGCAACTTACATGGCATTATAGCCTAAAGTGAATGAACTCGGTAATTCTATATCTAATGACTAATATTAATAATAATAAGTAATTATAAGCAATATCAGAAGTTAAAAGGAAGCAATTAAAACACAGTTAGAATCTCTGATAAAAGAAGGAAAATGCTATTAAATAGGAAATTCTGATGACACCTTGGGTATGTTTTTAATTAATGTATTGTGTAAAGATAGCAAGGATAGCTATTCCTTGATGTAGGTAGACGTACATGTGTTACCATCAACTCGAAGATTTTAAGGCTATCAAGAACTGACTAAAATAGCCCTATGTACCAGATATATATATGAAGTTTACTGTTGTTATATGTTGCTAACGCTATACCAATAGCTAGTGTATCAAATATGGTTTTACATCGGATGAGACGGAGTCGTGTAAAATTGCTGAATGAGGTTTAATGAACTTTAAACCAGTGTATGCGTTATCTCCCCCTTTGTTGACCCCTTCCTTGATCGTTGCACATAATATTATTATACAATAGTTAACCTAGATTATATATATAACTTTCAGGTACCTATCTGCACTCACCCTTGTTGTCCACTTAACTTATATGAATTATCTCCCCTTGTACCTTTCCTCAAAGAGTGCAACTAATACTGTTTATATAACAGTGAATCTAAATTCAATTTATATAACTTACCCATCACCCTTTTTGTCCACTAAACTTTGTAATGTTACACCAAACCGGATCCTGGCAGATGTTACTTCAGCTAAAATTTAAAAATAAACACTCTTAAAAAATCCAATATTTCTATGATAAAAACAGCATTGTAAATTGTAATTGAAACAAAAGACCCACACATTATTGGTATAGTTTGAACATAAATATCAAAGTATGTATAATCAATCCACAGGCTCCCAGGCTCCATAGAAAATTGGCTATTGTTGTAGCGGAAAAGATATCATCTTCTGACTGACTTTTACATCAGAAGGTGATATCTGGTAACTGATGATCGACCCAGTCCAATCCTGCTACAATAGTAAGCAATTTATGTGATTTTGTTTTTGGCTTTTACATAAATTGAGAATGAATTTATAAGGGCGCAGCTCTTCGTGCTGGAAACCCAAAGGGCACGAAGTGCAAAGCACTTCTAAGGTAACACATACATGAAAATAGAAGAAAAAACTCAATCTTCAAGACAGCTTCAGTTTGCAGCCGCCATTGTACTTTACCCACTGTAAAAAATCCCATCAGCATGAATGCAATGCTTTGAAGTCAGCTAATTATATAAGCAAGCGGTTCAAATGCTTTTATGATCTAACAAATCTTCATCAGGCTGAAACTTATGCAGTGCTTATTTTATTGCTCTTTATTTGCAAGCGTTAAAGTGATAGACCATCTTCCAATATAATTAGCTAACCAAGAACGGCATATCGGTTATGGTTATAAACAATTCTTCCTTCTCTTGTGTGGATTTCCTTCAAAAATGGGGTGTTTGGGACAAAAATAGAGTGTGAATTTATATATGAATAAAAAAATAAATAAAAAATTCGGCTCCCGTTATTTCCATAAATTGAACTTTTAAACAGTGCATAATTAATGGTTACTGAAACATCTGGCTGCGCCTTTTAAGGCATTGCCTTCAGTCATATTATAACTAGTCCCCTTTTCAGTATAGAAAATGAGTACGTTCAGACGTCAGTATTGTACGGCGTACGCATATACATGTATGTATAGCCATAATTAAAAGAGTACACGTGTGTCTTTTCCTTGCGTAATTATCATTACCAAGTTTTGCTGGCTTTCCCGACATCCTGAATGCGAAGATGGAATATGTGGAGGAGGAATTCAATGGTGCAAAGCCAACACGTCCTTATTTCAGATTTTCCGCCATTGTTGCTGATGCCGAAATAGCTTTTGTTAAGTAAAATGTGATTGGCTGTTAGGAGATCTAAATATACAACACGACTTTTGATTGGATCAGACATTACACAGGAAATGAAATTATGTGAAGGTAAACATTGATCGACGAAAATGATTAGTGACGAAAAAGAACAATGAGCGAAGATACCAATGAGGGAAAGTATGTTTAATTTGAAAATATATTCCTTCATAAAATTTTTATTTTCTACAATTCCATTTTTACGTAAGAAGAAACCAAAAATTTTGTATACACATTGCTCAAAATTACACTCTTGCATCCCACATTAACACTGCCTCTGGACAGACGTTACGTTATACTTGTATGTGCACTACCACGTGATGGTAATGTTGGGCTGTCTAAGTATTTATGTTAAATGATTAATTTGTCAGGGATACGTTGATTTGTTATCATATATATGTGGGTCATACATATGATATGACTGACATCATCATCATCATATCATCATCATCATCATCATGAATCATCAGCCCAATTTATTTGATTGAATCTTGCTATATCAGAAACATATACATATATATGTCTCTGGCTATATATAGCAATAACATAAGTGACCCTATATAATAGTCCATATATCATCATCATCATCATCATCATCATCATCATCATCATCATCATCAACAACAACAACATTATCATTATCATCATCATCATCATGAATCATTGATATCAGCCCAATTTATCTAATTGAATCTTGCTATATATAACAATAGCATAAGCGAACTTATATAATAGTCCATACATGTATATCATCATCATCATCATCATCATCATCATGACATCAACTTCATCATCATCATGACATCAACTTTCAAATACATTTGTAATTATATAACATTAGCACCCTTAAATAGTTCATGCATCTTTATCATCATCGTCATTATCATCATTATCATCTTATAGCATTGGCACCCTTAAATATAATAGTTCATATTTCATCATTATTATCATTGTTTAAATTAAATACATGTGTTTGTCTTCACTTGTAAAAACATTTTGTTCGAACTTTACACAGGAAACAAAACAGTTGTGCCCTATATGTAGATGTGAAATCATCCCAATGGCCAATTATCTACTCACCTGAGTATAACATTGGGTTCCTGGGCCTGGAGAAACTTCATCCATTTGATGCTGGGAAATGGGGGAAAGTCTTTCAGTTTTTAAAAGGTATGAACATTTTATTTTTGTAGCAGAACATTACTGTACTGGAAATTATATGATTTAACAAGGTAGCTATGTGTATATGCTATCATTAAAGAGATTTTATACTGAATATATTTGGATAGATTAGTATAAAAAGATTATTATTGTAATGACATCATGTACCATATTTACCAGCTAATAGAAACTAGGTGTTAAGATTGAGAGACTGATCATAATGCTCTTTATAGATGTAAACAAAGTTTACTTATTATGTGTAACATTATTTCAAAAATTAAGATGTTACATTAAATGATTGTATAGCTAACATTGCATTAATATTCTTAGCATGTCTAACAGTCTGACTGTTTTATGTTATTCACTCTTCATGTAAGTTGAGAGGATCATTGATCTTGTATATTACTACCTTAATGTTTGTGAGTGCAGGGCTTTTTTCAGCATGATCGGCCCCATTTCCTATGGCAGGGCTTTTTTCAGCATGATCGGCCCCATTTCCTATGGCAAAGCCTCTAAATTTTTCCCAATTCAAGCCTTAAATTTCCCAAAATCAAGGTTTCTTGAAAACTATCCAAAAATATTGCATGAACTTAGTTAGTAAAAGCTTTAAATATTGGTGAATTGGCTTCAGAAAAGTACATAAACTACACTGGTAATAAATTTTTTTATTTGTTATGATTTATTTCATATTTTATAATTTTTCCCAAATCTTGGTTTTGTTGCACATTTTCTTAAATTCAAAGCCACGGGCCCCATTCCCAAAGCAGTGAGAAAAAGCTCTGGAGTGTTCTCTGATATCTATTTCAGACCATGGGATGATTCGAGATGACACAACGGTACGACCTCGAGAGGCATCAGAAGATGATTTGTTGGTTGTTCACACCAAGCAGTACATCAATGATCTCAAAGTAAGACTCATGTCAACCTAACATGTGGTGCTCAGTCTGTAATTAAGTAACCATTCTTCCATTGCCGTCGATATTGGAGTTACAGCATGTTAATACAGTACTAACTTTATATGAATGCTTGTTAGGTCCCTATGTCATTAATTAGCTTTGTTTGAGTAGTTAGTTAATATCCTAACTTCATTTTCCTTTGATAATTAATACTTAATTACAAAACATTCAATTTTATGCTTCAGAATTTCCACACAAAATCAACATTCCCAAATCAAATAATTCCTCTTTGATAATGCTATTCATCATCAATACCCAG